>NC_053157.1:238039963-238127463 GCF_016835505.1 Polypterus senegalus | reverse complement strand
TATCATTTCATGATACATTTATTTATTAAGGCTTCATTTCATGATACATTTATTTATTTATGCTCACATTTCACAATACTTTTATTTATTTACGCATTTATTTATTTATTTAATTTTGTCCGAAATATTTCTCCATATTATCTCAGGGTGTTTTACAAAGATGCCTTGAAATAATATTAAAAACATCACTAAGAACAAACGTATTATAAATATGAACTATAGCAGCAAGCAACTTACTGTAAAAAAAAAATTGATCAAATAGATTGGTTTAAGTGATAATAGCTCATTTCCTTAATTTAAGTCTGTGCATATAAAGTTAAACTTCTTTGTAAGATTAATAGCCATTGGAATAAATGAGTATTTGAACCAGTGGCTTTATGCTCTTCATTTCTTCGGCATCTGACCTGATTGCACAACTCAGAACGAATTAAAGAATTTTAACAAGTGGACAGTAACAGCACTAAGGACAGGGACAGTCAGCGACACAGTGTTCTTTTCTTTTTTTGAAAAAGGATCATATATTTCTATAAAAACTGGTTGGATACGTTAGGTTTTATAAACCTGATGCCTTAAGACAAATGGCAGTTTTATTAATAATAACTGATGTCTAAAGATATTTTTAAACAAACACAATTTGCTCATAAGAGGGAAGTTGCAACAATAGATCAAAACGGAAAGGAAACTTTATATGATTTACGTGAGTGGGAAAATAAAAACACTACATATATATATATATATATATATATATATATATATATATATATATATATATATATATATATATATATATATAGTACAGTACCTGCCAAATAATACAAAGAGTACACCGCATGTGTTTCGCCCTAATTGGGGCTTATCAGGTGTGCACACCTAAGCTTCCTCTTACGGCGGTTGAACATTGGACATCAACGTTACGCCACAAAGGCTGCTTCGTTTATTTTGCAGGATTAATATTTTCATTTTGGTTAACTAATGTGGAACTAAAATGAATAATATTCTGTAATGTCAAATTGTACTGCATGCACAGTTCCGATCGGGCCGTGCTGTAAAGTGGATATTTTTGTTTTTAATGTTTTTTTTCATTAAGCGCATGTGGTGTGTGTCACTACGTGATTCCCGTTGCCGGCCCGATCTGCGTGCACTTGCGTATTGAAAGGCTACGTCATCACACACTTAACGGTGTTGCCTAATCTGTTTAACGCATGCGTGAATGCTTGAAGGCGGTTTCCGCCGACCATGGAGGTCACGTGTTTCCACTTACTGTGGAGCTCCACAGTGGCTGCAGCCGGACCCCTCTCCAGCATTATGGGACCTCCACCAAATTTGACAGGAGGTAGCAGGTGTTTTTCTTGGACTGCGGTGTTCTTCTTCCACCATGCAAATCGCTTTTTGTTCTGACCAAATAACTCCATTTTTGTCTCATCTGTCCAAAGCACTTTGTTCCCAAATTAATCTGGCTTGTCTAAATGAGCATTTGATACAACAAGCGACTCTGTTTGTGGCGTGAGTGCAGAAAGGGCTTCTTTCTCATCACCCTGCCATACAGATGTTCTGAATTGTAAAACGATGTACAGACACACCTTCTGCAGCGAGATGTTCTTGCAGGTCTTTGGAGGTGATCTGTGGGTTGTCTGTAAGCATTCTCACAATCCTGTCATGTGTCACTCCTGTATTTTTCTTGGCCTGTCAGACCTGCTGGTTTAACATCAACTGTGCCTGTGGCCTTCCATTTCCTGATTCCATTCCTTACACTTGAAACTAACAGTTTAAACCTCTGAGATGGCTTTTTGTAGCCTTCCCCTAAACCAGGAGACTCAACAATCTTTGTTTTCAGATCTTTGGAGAGTTGCTTTGAGGATCCCATGCTGTCTGTCACTCTTCAGAGGAGAGTCAAAGGGAAGGAAGCACAACTTGCAGTTGACCACCTTAAATACCTTTGACCACTCATGATTGGACACTCCTGTCTATAAAGTTCAAGGCTTAACGAGTTCATCCAACCAATTTGGTGACAGGCATTCAAATCAGCAACATGACAAGGGGACCAACATTTGTGCACAGCCAGTTTTTCACATTTGATTTCATTTCATAACTAAATACTGCTTCACTAAAAACCGTCGTTCGGAAAACACCACAGTGCTCAGATGTTCCTAGGAAATGAAAGACACACCACTGGTATCTCTATTATTGAAATTATCCTTAAGGCTCAGCTCCTTCTGTCATTCCTCTTTGTTCATCCCCTGTAGCCCTGAATCAGCCTAGCCGCTCTTCTCTGGACCTTTTCTTGTGCTGTTATGTCCTTTTTGTAGCCTGGAGACCCAAACTGCACACAGGACTCCAGATGAGGCCTCACCAGTGCTTCATAAAGGTTGAGCAGAACCTTCTGTGACTTGTACTCCACACATCAAGGCGCTATATTACCTGACATTCTGTTAGAGTTCTTAATGGCTTCTGAACATAATTGTGAATTTCCCCTTGGGATTAATAAAGTATCTATCTATCTATCTATCTATCTATCTATCTATCTATCTATCTATCTATCTATCTATCTATCTATCTATCTATCTATCTATCTATCTATCTATCTATCTATCTATCTATCTATCTTATAGTGCTTTTCTTGTTTATCTATCTATCTGCAATATGAATAGCCTCACACAATAAAAAATATCTGCCTACATAATCTAATATATTCTTAGCAAAAAATAGAGCAGCATACCTTTTCTAGAAGCAAAAAAAAAAAAAATGGACAGGGTGTCATGCAAACAGCTTAGTTTCTATGCCTATTAAATACAACTACGACTACAAGCTAAATTAAATCAGGTCTAAAATACAGGTAGTAATTCCTATCCACATGCTATTTAAAACAGCAACATTTTTCAGCCCAAAGTTTCTCCTTTGGTTATCTTTTATATTGTTAAAAACCTCGCACTGTTCCAGTGTACTGCTGAGATGTCACACAATGCACTTGGGTCCCAACCCAGGTGGTCCGTCATGTGGTGGGTGCAGCAGCACACTATCTGTGCAGGCTCCCAACCTTTATATATAAGATGTAGAAGGAGGGGAGGATAGCAGAGTCACAGAAACAAAAAAAAAAAAAGATGTTAGTAATAGTTTGTAATAATGCAACTGCACCAAATCAAAGAATACCGTGCAGTTCACCGGCCAGCCACAAGTAGCGCCAGTGACCAGACAAGGAGATGCCTGCCAGTCGGTCCGCAGCGCTGCTTTGCTTGGTTGCAGTTTGCTTGTATTGAGAAGCACAAACTACTTTGACCTGTTAAAGAAAAAAAAAAAAACCTACAGTATATATGTATATATTGTCTTCCATGGCTGCCCGTTTGTCTGTCCAGGATGTTAAATCACCTGTAGCTCGCAAACCGTTTGAATTATTGACCTGAAGTTTAGTACACGTATACTATGGGACGTCTACTGTCTGTGTTCAGGGTGATGATTGACCTCCAAGGTTATTCCTCTTGTTATTTTTATTTTATTTTATTGTAGAATCAACTCTAGGCAACAGGGTGGCCATGCGGGGCATGCGTACGGGCACTGTTCTCATTTCATGCCGCCTTCGCCGTCACTTCCTCTACCTCTTCATATTATAAATCATTCTTGAGGCAGATTGAAGACTAATTTCTGGTATCATCCCCCTCAAGTCAGAATTCCCTATAACCATCTAGCAGTCTCTGACATGGAGTAGGAGAAAGCGTTTCCCACACCTCCATGCAGCTGAGGAATGTCTTCTCAGCAGAAATTCCTCCACAGCATCTCAGTGGGATTTCTGACCTGGACAATTTCAGAAGCCTCCATTTCTTTCTTTTTTGGTCCTTCCTTGGTAGATGTAATGGTTTTGGGACATTTTCAAGGGGTCAGTCTTCTGGAAGGTGGTCCCCCATTTTCCTAAATCATCCTCTGGTACAGTGAAGAATTCTTAGTAAATTACAAAGAGGACTGTTTCATTGATGTTAGGTTGAATGCTCATAGGGGGCTTGGTGGTCTCATGGCCTGAACCCCCTGCAGATTTTATTTTTTTCTCCAGCCGTCTGGAGTTTTTTTTTTTGTTTTGTTTTTTCTGTCCTCCCTGGGCATCGGACCTTACTCTTATTCTATGTTAATTAGTGTTGTTTTATTCAAATTCTTACATTGTCTTTTGTTTCTCTTTTCTTCATCATGTAAACCACTTTGAGCTCATTATTTGTATGAAAATGTGCTATAGAAATAAATGTTGTTGTTGTTAGTAGATTCTATAATGGTGAGCCACGCAGGCCCCAATGTAGCAATGTACCCCCCACTACTGCAACGTTTTCTGGTACTGTGGCCAAATGTCCCTAATAACTTTGCCTTATCTTTTCCAGAGCACATTGTTCTAAAACTCCTGGGGCCTCACGTTTAATGCCTGGTGTAGAATTCACACTAAAATATGGCGTTTGGACAAAAAACTGAAATGTGAGTATGCACAAATAAATTCTGATACGCAACTGTGTGTAAAGCAAAGTTCGACACACTTCCCCTTTATAAATCTCAATCAATGTGAATTTTAACACATGTGTACGTGCCTAGAGCCCCGCCCCTCCCGACTCCTCCCAGGATTTGGCATATTTGAATATGCAAATCGGTATAAATAGCCCTGTTTGTTTAGTGTTTCATTAAAAGACAAAAGAAGAATTTCGGTGAATGCGAAGTGGAGGTCTTGCTTAGTGAAGTGGAGACAAAGAAAAATCTACTTTCTGGTGGCTTAGGCAGTGGTATGAGCAACAAAAGTAAAATGACAGAGTGGCACAGCATGGCGGTGGGCAGGCAAAAGTTCAAGTTCAGAAAGCTGCACAGTCCCTGAAATAACAATAGAAGTGGTCAGATGTCAGAGTTGATGTGAAAAGGTGAGTGTCTGAGGGTGTTAGGGACACAGTGAAGAAGAAAAAAGGTCTACATCCATAATCATGTCAAAATGTTGACTTTAATAAATTAAACATTGACTTTAAGATGATGTTTATGATGTTCTACTTTAATGATAAAATAAAGAATGAGATTAACGTGGAAATGTCAAGATTAAAGTTTCTCAAACCTGTGCTGTCATTATGAAGCGAGTCAAAGTGAGAAAATTCCCGAGGCTTTGTCCTGATCAGTCTTCCTATCAAGTTGTTTTCCTGCTCCAAATGCTCACAGTATTCCCAATCCCTCATAAACACTTCGTCAGTCTGTGTTGGGTTTATACTGAAATTTAAGTTTGAACTGTGTTTCTTATTGGTGATGACCTTTTTGTGTCACTTTTATTTTTACAGGAGCCACCTTCTCAATACCGTCGAGGTCTCTAATCCCCTCCAGGCACCAGCTGTTTAAATGACAAAAACAATTGGATAACAGAAGAGCAAACACCGGGAAGGAAAGAAGAGTTTAACACAGAACATGGCCTCGGAGAGAGACGAGAGTGTAGACGAGAGACTGGCACGCATCAAACAAGAGGACTGTGAGTGGGGGGCCCCAGCGGCTTTGTGTGTGAAGCTGGAGGATGGCGAAGAGGGAGTTTCTGCCGTCAAAGAGGAGACTGTTGACATTAAAGTCGACGAGTCGGAAGATTTCCTCGTTGGTCTCGGGCAGCACAAGCAGGAATCTGGGAGTATTTTCAGGCCTGCTCATTCATCTGAAGGGTCCCATTCCAGTTCACAGCCTTGGTTCAATAATACGGGACAGCTGCCTGCCCAGCAGAACTCTCTGAATCTGAAATCGGAGTTTGAAGAGAACGTCACTGACGGAAATGAAGAGCAGCAGTCGTCTGGGAGTGTTGGGATACGTAAGTAATGTGATTAAATATTAAAAGAGGTGAAACGGAGAACTCGTACAAGTTTGAGATACACTTGTGGTGAAACGTTTCCATTCACTCCTATGGTGGCCCTGTATGCCTGGGTGGGGTTGTCGATTGTTCTCTTCCTGTGATGAAATGATTGGACAACATTCTTCTTTATTACCAAAAAAAGTAGAAGTTTGGCATGTAAATTTGAACTTGTTGTGGGTTTTCTGAATCCCTCATCTGGTCAAAACTATACATTCAGGGTCAGTAATATCCTTTGGTTATGAATGAAGTGGTGCTGAAGGTTCCCAAATGTGTCTGAACTCTGTGCCTCTTAACTGCCCGTCAGTGGTCAGGATGATCTCCTCACTCATCGGACGAGCACTTGTCACAACGGGAAAGTCAGAGACGTTCAGTGCAGATGTGACCGAGAGGACTGACTCTCAGAGCCACCGCTAAACAACTTCACCTTCCAAGATCATCCGTTCTCAGATCATCAGTTTGTGTGGAGCTGTAGGCACCATGCCAAGGTCAGGAAGAAGAGCCACCCTAAGCCAAGAGAGAATTGGTGACAATGGTCAAATACCATCCAAGAACCACCAAGAGATCGGACTGCTACAAACTGGAAGCTTCTAGAACACCCGTGTCACCGTTCACAGTCGAGCGAGCTTTGAATGGCCATAGCTTGTCCAAGAGAGAAGCCCCTGCTTCAAAATTGACACCTTCAAGCTCAATTTAAATTTGTGGATGATCACAGGGAGAAAGAAGAAGCCTTCTGCTGGAAAGTTTTATGGTGAGATGAGACAAAAAAAAATGGAGTTGTTTTGGGCAGAATAACCTGAGGTGTGTTTGGTTAAGAAATGGGGAGGAGACATTCAACCCAACGTTTAACACTAGAATTACCAGAGCCTACGAAAAAACTCGTAATTCCGTCCCACCTTAAATCGCTTCTTAAATCCCTTCACACCTCTCCGCCAGCGTCCTTTGTCCTCTAAATGTGCTGATAAAGAGAAGCCAGGAGCAGCCGGCTATTCAATCCCCTCACCAATTTAGAACGTGCACGAACTTCTCTCAGCTCACGTCTTGATTGAGTATCTGGGAGTGAAGTGGAGTTTTAGAGTGGAAATCATAGATCGTTGTTTGGAACACACGCATTTCATGTCTGTTCCGTTTCTACAGTAATCTGTGTCAACACATTGTTAAAACAGAAACGTTTTTTATATTCTAGTAGTAGATGACAAAATGTAGGCATAAACTATATAATGTATGAAGCCTGAAGTCCAGATATCAAAGAAACATTTTACAAGAGGTACAAATATAACACAATATTTGCACTTTTATTCAAAAATATAACTGCAGAAACAAAAAGCCACCTTAACATGCGACATTGACAGCTGACATCTGTTTATTATAACTGTCTCCGTGGTGCAATAGAATCAGCCACTGACTAGGAATCAAAAGGTTACGAGTTCGATCCTGTGCTTCTCCGTTTTGAGAAGTAAACTGCTTAGTAAACTGCGTAGTCTTACTGTTTTAGAATTAAAGAATACATTTGATTTCAGTCTGTGACAGCCGGTGCAATTTATGATCCTTGTAAAGTTTAGCTTTGTTTTTTTTTTTTTTTTATTCACTTTTCACTCTCTCAGTCGCGTACAGAATCAATCCATACAACCCCATCTGACACGGCTGTTTTCACTAAAGACGCGCTATAGCTCTGCAGTGTACCACGATGCATACTAACAAACACATTCCCCCCCCCCGGGTTCTGACACACAGACGCTGGCGAAGCTGCCTTCTTCGTATCTCACCGTCACTTGATTTTCTTTTTATTCAGTTTTATTGAGTGTTCCTGCCAGTCCCCGCAGCTGCACGCTGTTTCTTTTGTACTCCAAGGCATGCAGAGGAGAGAATGGTAAAGAGCAGTAACTTCGGCGCTATATGCAATCATCAGACACTCCCCATCTGCCCGTGTCATTCAAACACAGGAACATATATTGGTGTAAAAGAATAACAAAAGTGCACTTTTTTTCAAGTGCACTTTTTCCATCGCCTTTTCCTGTAAGAAGCAATGTACACACTTCTCTCTATGCTGTGGTTTTTATTACACACAGAGAATGAAAAGTGAATTAAAAAAAAATAAACAAAGCTAAACTTTACAAGGATCATTAAAATGCACCGGCTGTTACAGACTGAAATCAAATGTATGCTTTTATTCTAAAATAGTAAGACTAAGAGCGGAGGAAGTTACAATAAAAGGGTGTCAGGTATCAAAGTCGCATGTTAAGGCGGCTTTTTGTTTCTGCAGTTATATTTTTGAATAAAAGCCCAATTATTGTGTTATATTTGTACCTCTTCTGAAAATGTTTCTTTGATATTTGGACTTCAGGCTTCATACATTATATAGTTTATGCCTACATTTTGTCATCTACTACTAGAATATAAAAAGCGTTTCTGTTTTAACAATGTGTGTACACAGATTACTGTAGAAACGGAACAGACATGAAATGCGTGTGTTCCAAACAACAATTTATTATTTCCACTCTAAAACTCCACTTCACTCCCAGATACTCAATCAAGGTGTGAGCTGAGAGAAGTTCGTTCACATTCTAAATTGGTGAGGGGATGGAATAGCCGGCTGCTCCAAGCTTCTCTTTATCAGCACATTTAGAGGACAAAGGACGCTGGCAGAGAGGTGTGAAGGGATTTAAGAAGCGATTTAAGGTGAGACGGAATTACGAGTTTTTTCGTAGGCTCTGGTCATTCAAGTATTAATCCCGATTGTGGTAACCGCACACACTCTGGAGCCTTAAAGATGGTGTGTTACACAAAGTGGGTGGGATAACGAAAGAGGAATCTTCAAGCCTCACCTCAATCCATCAGCTAGAAGGTTGAACAGGACAGCAGGACAAACGACCCTGAACGCACCTCAGAGCTGGTGCTGAAATGGCTAAATGGGGCTCACGGGAAGCCTTTGGATCGGCCTGACCTCGGCTCTATTGAAGGTATGCGGACTGCTCTGGGCCGGGTAGACAGACGAAGAGTTCTCAAATATCCAAGCTAGAATTCTGCCTGATGCTTGTCAATGGCTGTTGGAAGATTTAGCGTGCTAAGAAACATTTCCTCCAATATTAGGGATATTGCATGTATCATGTTGACCCAATGATGGTTTCAGGGAACCCGCAAGTAAATCTAATTTTTTTTTTTTTTTTTGTAATAAAGATTGATGATGGACAATCATACTGCCACTGTTTTAGAAATGGCGGATTGCCCAGCACCGCCTCGACATGCATGTCCTTTCTAGAGAATGGGAAAGGCGCTATATAAATAAAATGTATTGTTTTTAGGAGTTGGTGGAAACGTTTCACTCGGACTGTGTGCTTGTGTTGGCATTTTCAGTAGGAGAGAAGTGAGAGTTGGATGCTCGTTTGATTGGAAAGCAGCTGCTCGGCTGCATGATAACTAACAGTGGCCGACTTAAAGAGTTTAGTCGATTATATCACAAAAAAATAAATAACTAAAAGTAAAACAGAGGGTCCAGAACTTGACTTTGCCTTCCATAAAACTAGGAGTTTAGCCTTTACGTGTTGTTGACCCAATAGTGTAACGAAATAAATGAATCCTATCTTATGTGTCCATTAAGGGGTGCCACCGAGTCCCAAACCTCAGACCCAACTGCGCCAAGCCCTGGGTTCAAATCAAGAATTTTTTTTTTTATTACTAAACGCCTTTCTTTTTACAAGCTCTTATTGGGGATTAATCACCGTACCATTTTATCCATCTGTCCTTCCCTCTTTATCTTTTGTTATCTCCTCCTTTACTCCACCAGCAGGTGTCGCCTTCTTTCTCTGGATGCCGATCTGCAAAGTAAGGCACAGCGTGGCTTCTTCTATACTTGACCCGGGAGTTCCTCCAATACCAACAAATTACAACCGGGAAGCACTTCCAGGCCAGACGGAAGCTCCCTAAAGGAGTGAAATCCTTTTCCGGCAGCCCCCGAGGAACCCCACTGGGCTGCGTTTCTCAAATACACTCTGTGAACAAACGTATTGGGGATGCCTGAGCCTTACACCACACCGCGACTTTCATGGACATTGCCTTCAAATCCATAGACTTGAATATGGAGTTGGAAATCTGCAGCTATAAAAGCTTCCACTCTTCTTGGAAGACTTTTCCACAAGATCTTGGAGTGTTTCTGTGGGAAACTGCGCCCATTCATTCATTCTGTAGAGCATTTATGAGGTCAGGCACTGATGTTGATTGATAAGGCCTGCCTCGCAATCTCCATCCCAGTTCATCCTGAAGGTGTTTGATGGGCTCTGCGCCAGCCGGTCAAGTTCTTCCACATCAAACTCGTCCCACCAGGTCGTTCTGGGCCTTGCTTTGTGCACTGGAACAGACTAGATACTTTATTAATCCCAACTCCAGCAGCAGCATACTGATAAAAGACAATAATAAATTAAAGAGTGATAACAATGCAGGTATAACAGACAATAACTTTGTATAATGTTAACGTTCACCCCTGGGGTGGAATTGAAGAGTTGCATAGTGTGGGGTCTCCTCAGTCTGTCAGTGGAGCAGGATGGTGACAGCAGTCTGTTGCTGAAGCTGCTCCTCTGTCTGGAGATGATCCTGTTCAGTGGATGCAGTGGACTCTCCATGATTGACAGGAGTCTGCTCAGCGCCCGTCGCTCTGCCACAGATGTCAAACTGGCCAGCTCCATGCCCACAATAGAGCCTGCCTTCCTCACCAGTTTGTCCAGGCGTGAGACGTCCTCCTTCTTTATGCTGCCTCCCCAGCACACCACCGCGTAGAAGAGGGCGCTCGCCACAACCGTCTGATAGAACATCTGCAGCATCTCATTGCAGATGTTGAAGGACTCCAGCCTTCTAAGAAAAGGGCCTTCCCCAAACTCCATAAAGTTGGCAGCATAGCGTCATCCAAAATGTCCCAGTATGCTGAAGGATTGAGATTTTCCTTCAATAGAAGTAAGGGGCCACGGCACCCAAACCCTGACAAGCAGCCCTCCTACCCTCATCCCTCCTCCACCAAACTTCACAGTTGGCACAATGCAGTCAGGCAGTCACCTGCCAAACCCAGACTCCCCCATCTGACTGCCAAGCAGAGAAGCATCACTCCGTAGAAGACGTTTCCACCACTCTACAGTCCAGTGGCCGTGTGCTTCACACCACCCCATCTGACGCTTGGCATTGGGCTTGGTGATGTAAGGCTTGCATGCAGCTGTTTGACCCTGGCAACTGAATTCCATTGAACTCCCACCGCACATTTAATGCCAGTGCAAGTTTGGTGACCTTTATGCAGTCATTGACCCCCCCCCCTACGCTCTGTGACTTTACCTTGTTTTCCACTTTCATGGCTGAGTTGCGGTTGTTCCTGAACGCTTCCACTTTCCAATAATACCACTTAGGGCTGACCGTGGAATATTCAGCAGAGACGAGATTTCATGAACCATCTTATTGTAATCAGTGCCAAGATCTTCAGAACTCATGTCTGTAAATGGGGACTGTATGGCTAGCTGCTTTCATTTTATACCCCTGTGGCAATGAAACAGCCAAATTCAGTTATTAAGATTTCCCAATACGTTTGTCCATATAGTGTACGTGTTCCATTTAGCCCTGCATGTGTCCCGACTGGAGGCATCCCAAGAGAATCCCATCACCTGACGTATATTGGTGGGGACTAGATGTCCTTTACAGGTCATTTCACCCAATCCATCCATTGTTTCCTCACCCCAACTGGGAAAAGAAGCATGCAGGAGCCATTCTGACTAGGAAGCTCACCCAAGCCGCCTGTCCCCTCTGTGACGGCCTCTGTACTGATTAAAGACCTGCCATTGATCCCATCTCGAGATGCCAGTCCATGACTTTTGTTAGAAACATTTGCATTTCCTGAAGGAGAGACACAGATGTGTGTGTGTGTGTGTGTGTGTGTGTTGTGGCCACCAGGGGACACCCAAGCTCCCCAAACTCGACACAAACAGACACCATGTACAAGTCCAGAGAACAGTGTAACTGCAGAGAGTGCAGTACCTATGAGGTCACTCAGATAACACCCCAACATCACAAAACTCCCTCAACGTCATTCACGTAACACCCTTCACATTAGACTGTGGTTAACATTAGGGCCCCGTTACACTCCGGTTAAGATTAGGGTTGTGGGAGAGTCATCTGTGCATTGTCCATTGAGTCTAGATGTGAAAGGCACTGTATAATAGATAGACAGATACACACAAAAGGCATCATATGATAGATAGTGTGATATATGGCCGGCCAATACCCCCAGGCCGCCAGGTGGAGCCCTCCCTGTAGCATGGAGGTGCCTCGAATGCCAGCAGGGAATTATGGACAATGCAGTTTTTATCCACAGCCCTGCTGGATACCACGGGGGCCACTAGAAGGCACTGCAGGGATGAACAACAATTGTTTTCCCTACAACCCGGAAGTGCGTCCTGGTCAAATGGACAAAGGAAATGATCTGCTTCCGGGTTGAAGAAGAGGAGTTTTTATCTGACCTGGAAGTGTGACAAAGTCACATGGACTGAGGGACAGAAACAATTCCGGGTCAAGGACTATTAAAGACGGTTGAGCTGAGTCGGGTGGCAGGGTGACGGCGCGTCTGGGAGAGTGGAGGATTGATTATTGTTAGTGATTATTGATTTGTTACTGTATATGAATATAGTTGAGTGGAGGGTGCTTGGTGCATTTTTTAGTCCAAATAAAAATAATTATTGGACTTTTACCTGGTGTCTGGTTTGAGGGTTCAAGGGGATGACAGTGCCCCTTATCTGTCACAATGGATAGAAGGATGGAAATGAAAGGCACTATATAACAGACAGACAGAAAAATGTGAAAGGCACTATTATAGATAGAAGTGAAGGGCACTATATAATCGATAGATAAGTGAAAGGCACTATATAACAGATAGATATGTGAAAGGCACTACATATCTATTATAAAGTGTTTTTATTTATCCATCTATCTATCTATCTATAATATATTGCCTTTCATGTATCTATCTATCATATAGTGCCTTTCACTTATCCATCTATCTATCCATAGATAGATACATGATAGGCACTCTATAACTGGAATTGTCAGTGTAATTGATGGCACACATAGAGATCATTGCCCCAAATGTGAATCACAAGTAGTATCACAGTATGGTGGTCACTGATGCAAAGCTGTAAACGCAGTAGCCAGCACATCACCCTGAAGATAAGCGGCACTGGATAGGCGATTGACAGGCAAGTAACGCTGAGCTCTGCATTCCAGGGGTTCCCAGGAGTATCTGTGTTACACTTGACAAGCCTGGGAAGGTTCAGGAAGGCAGGCAGAGACTCCATGGCATTGGATAAATGGGGAAGCGGGGGTGAGGGGGGATGATGGAGAGAGTGACACCACACAAGGCACTGGGAGATGACTGGGAGCACTGGAAGAGCGAATGCAACTTTAGGAACAGTGCAAGGATAGTCATAGCAAGTTTTAGTAACTGTGACTTTACAAGGTATAACAGTGGGAAAAGGGATTGTTCTGAAAGTATTGCAGTGGGTCATTCATTGTTAAATAATAATCATTATTGATTATTGATTTGTCTTGGATCCCATTTTTGTAAAAATTGATCTATTTGTATGGAATGTTGTGTGATTTCAATAAAAATCAATAGAATTAAGAAAATAAGTAAATAATAATCATTTGGTGTGTGTGTGCCAGCCTTTCATTCCCAGTGCTTGTTACACTATTACTGTTGATGTTGTTGTCAAATGCCAAACATTACATGAAACTTAGCAAAATATCCTACCTAACTGTCTTTTTCCCCCTCTTCCAATTCTTTCTACTTTGATGATGAGAATGAGGATGATGATGATTATTACTATTATCATCTTTGGTGCTGAAAACTACAAAGCCTCATTTCCAGTTTACACCCTGTGACGTCACTCAGTCTCAGAGGTGAACTCCTTCCTCTCGCAGGGAGTGGGGTGTAGGAAGCTTCCTGACTTCTTCTCGTGTCCCTTTCTGAGGTCATATAAACTCTTACACTAGTCGGACTTTTAGAGGAATTCTCTGAAACTCCATCAATGCTAGCACTGGTAACATTTTTAACATGAGGCTCTAAATGCAGATTTGAATGTAAAGCAACACCCATGTTTGCTGACCTCTGAGGGAAGAGAGATGGGGAAGCCAATATTTTTCAGAATATTTCCTGGTGTATTTAGTCATTTTACCCAATAGAAACTACATTTTTGCATTGCACTTTTGGGTTGTGCCCCTGATTAGGTTTCCACTGTTCCTAGGTTCCATTACTGGATAGTGGTGTCCACACTCCCAAGACTTTTAGGGACACGGGTCATCAGTGCTCACATATCTTTATATTGATATATTAATAGATATTTGTTTGTGTTATTTCAGATTTACCCGAGAGTGACAGCCTCTCCATATCTTCGTTTGTTCAGATGTCCTCTCAATGCAGAGAGCAACACACTGAGAAAATCCAGAAATCAACAAGTGGATCCGAAAATTTGACAGGAGCCTCTGTCCAGTGCAATTCTGGAAACCAAACACAGACAGAAGCTATCAACGCTGATCAACAAGAAGTTTATGAACAGGTCCAAATTCACACGGGAGGAAAATGGCATTGTTTGAAATGTGACAAGCAGTTCTCAAACGGAAGGAATCTTAATATCCACATGAGTGTTCACACTGGAGAGAAACCCCACTGCTGCTCAGAGTGTGGTAAACGATTCTCTCAAACGTGTACTCTTCGGGTCCACCAAAGAATCCACACCGGAGAAAAGCCTTATGCTTGTTCTCAATGTGGCAAGAAGTTTTCTACCAGTAGCAGTTTTTGGAGTCACACAAAACTTCACACTACAGAAAACCCCTATTGCTGCTCTGAATGCGGTAAAAGCTTCTCCAGTGACAGCAATCTTTACAAACATGTACAACTTCACACTGGAGAGAAACCTTATGGTTGTACTGAATGTGGGCGACAGTTCTCACAAGCAAGTCATCTCCAGAGTCACATCAGAATTCACACTGGAGAGAAGCCACACTGTTGCCTGGAATGTGGCAAACGATTCTCGCATGTCAGTACTCTTTATAAACATAGGCAAATTCACACTGGCGAGAAACCTCATTGCTGTTCTGAATGTGGGAAAAGATTTTTCCAGAGAGGCCACCTACGAGAACACATCAGAGTTCATACTGGAGAGAAACCTTATCGGTGTTCAGAATGTGGTAAACAATTCTCAAGCAGCACTAGGCTCTGTAGTCATAAAATAATTCATACTGGTGAAAAGCCTCATCACTGTCCTGAATGTGGCAAGCATTTCTCAAAACTCAATAATCTTAATATTCACATGAGAGTTCACACTGGAGAGAAACCCCATTGTTGCTTAGAATGTGGCAAACGATTCTCATACCTCGGAAGTCTCCATCAACATCGAGGAATTCATACTGGAGAGAAGCCTTTTTGTTGTTCTGAATGTGGTAAGCGATTCAAAACCAGCACTGGTCTTCGTAGCCATAAGAAAAGTCACACTAATGAAAAAACACATCACTGTTCTGAATGTGGCAAACACTTCTCTGACATGAACAGTCTTGATATTCACAGGAGACTCCACACTAAATCCCATTGCCTGTTCTAAGTGTGGCAAACACTTTTCCTACTGGAAAGAGTGAAGGAAAGCCTTAGTGCTGTTTTGGATGACGTAGAGGATTCAAATCTTAATGAGTTCACAACTCTCTAAAAGTTCAGAGTGGGGAAAAGACTTATGGTACTGAATGTGGCAAATGCTTTTTAGACATCAAGCAACTTTAGATTCACATCTGAATTCACGGTTCAGAGAAACACAGAGTAATCTGAAAGATTTCAGACAGGAGGGAAACCTTGTTGTTGTCATTGATGTGGCAAACTGTAGCCATAAAACCATTCCTACAGGTGGCAAACCTCATTGCTATGGTGAATGTGGCAAGGCGTTCCTAGACAACAGTGACATTCATAACCATAAAATTATTTATACTGGTGATAAACTGCAAAGTCTTCTTAATGTGGTCAGCAATTCTCTTGTATCAGCCATTGTCAGAAACACATAAGAGCAGGAACGGAAGGAGCAACTATCTAAAATGTAGAGATATGCCACACATGGGACAAAACAATGAGCATTTTGGGATCCATGGGGCTATTGAAAAGGAACTTCCAGGCCCACCTTGGTATCCTCTCAATCTCCATTACCCCATACAAATTACAAAAGGAAACTTGACTAGGAACGATGCAGGTGCTACATGGAGCATCAACAGGAATGACATTCTCAAAAAAACAGGGCTGTAGTGTTGAAGCTAACGAGTGAAGTTCATGTCTGCATGCTTGTATGTGCTCCAAACCTCTCTGGAGAAAATAACCTCCACAAGAAACCATACTGTTGTTGTGAATGTGGCAAACGATTCTCATAAATATGCAGTTTTTCAGAGTTCCAGAAGAATATATCAGACTCGAGAAACACTTTGACGTATGTCATCCAAACAGGAGCTGGTCTTGGCATTAACGCTATGACATAACATACTAAATAGCGGAAAACAATATCTAGCAGCAGTACTGTAATAGGATGACAGCACCTTCTAAAGGAATAAAGCTGAAAGGTTTCAGTGAAATAAATTAAAGATACAGACGTACAATAAGATCGAGTTCACAGAGTGGTGCAAACTAACTAGAAGTACCGATAACAAGCTTGAAAGAACTCTTTGGTGGGGTTACAGCTGAATATGTTTGTTTAGTAGCTGAATATCTACAGGAAAGAGTGAACCAGTTCTGAGATGTTAATCTGGTAACTAAAGGGTGTTCTAGGTGAGTCGAGTCTGCAGTGGTCTTACTTACTGTATTCATAATCCTGGTGTGAAAGAAATCAACACATCAATTAAAGAAAGAAACATTTCCTCTACTAGGATGAGTTTAATAAAAAAAAAAGAAAAACTATTGGTGTGCAGGAATCAGGCAGGAGGAAACGTCGCCATTGCACCTTTAAGTTAGTCCTCAGCAAATGCTGAAGAGGGAGCATCCATTACAGTAGTCTCTTTCAGAATGACCAAAATAAATAGATAGTTTGGTTCCATATTCTGAGTGAAAGAAGCGCAATTTGATGTGTCAAGGCTTGATTATTTACCAATGTAGGATGTACTTCAAGATGGAGAAGGTGTATCTACTGTACAAATGAACAGTATTGATACACAAAGTAAGGTTTGGGGCTGCCTCCTGTATACTTGAAAGTCGGCTGCCAATGCAAAAGGTTGAGAAAAATGGTCTTTAGAGACATAAAGTCCACAACTGAACTGAAGTAATAGTACAGGTAAGTTGTTTTAAAGTCAATCAGTAGAGGAACCGGAAGCGATGTGCTGGGAGCTAGATGGAATTTCCCACATTTGTGTCTGCGGGGAGATGAGAGAAAGGATCAGTGCACTCTGCCACCCACTGGTCCAACTGGGAATGAGCTTCTTTTGAACGCTTTAGCTGCCTTCCACGCACATGTGTGTGACAATACATAGATAGATAGATAGATAGATAGATATGAAAAGCACTATATAATAGATAGATGGATAAAAATACGGACAGAAGTCTATCTATCTAATCCTGCCATCTACACTAAATTATCTATTTATTATATGGCGCTATTCATATCTATCTATCTCTAATCCTACCAAGTATGCTAAATGATCTATCTGTTATATAGTGCTTTTCATATCTATCTATCTAATCCTGCCAACTACGCTAAATTATCTATTATATAGTGCTTTTTATATCTATCTATCATATAGTGCCTTCTGCGGTGGGTTGGCACCCTGCCCAGGATTGGTTCCTGCCTTGTGCCCTGTGTTGGCTGGGATTGGCTCCAGCAGACCCCCGTGACCCTGTATTCGGATTCAGCGGGTTAGAAACTGGATGGATGGATATAGTGCCTTTCATATCTATCTATCCATTTTATAAACGGTTGTATTTACATAACAGCTCTGATTGGTTTGTTGACTTTCACCCAAGTAACTTACTGAAATAAAAGTCTGTTCTACCACACTCTTGTTCTTCTCATACCTCTTAGGTTCAACTCTTACCCTTGAAATATCTGTGTATGTGACAACCATCCAGGCTTGTTGTTTACAGGACATCAGCTGATCTCTAAATCATCTCTTATTATATTTTGTGTTTCTCCTGGTACATCCCTCTCTTGTACTTACTTGATCATTTCTGTAGCATACCTACATAACATTTCTAAACAAATGCTTACATAAATGACTCCAAGAAATGAAAGGCACCCTTTTGAATGAGAGTATAGCATCAAGTCAGTGACACTTGTGGGCTATTGATCTGCTCAGTTAAGTAGCAGAGGGGCTTGTTCATCAGTGTCAGCTGCTTTGGTGCACTAGAGGGGGGCAACAATAAGACGACCCCCAAAACAGGAGTGAATGGTTTAACAGGTGGAGGGAGGTCACTGACATTTTTCCCTCCTCATCTGTTTTGTCACTCATTTCACTTTGTCTACGGTCAGTGTCACTACTGGTAGCATGAGGCCATATCTGGACCCTACAGAGTTTGGTGGTACAGGTAGTCCAACGTCTCCAGGATGGCAGGCACATCAATACATGGTATTACCAGAAGGTATGCTGTGTCTCCCAGCACAGTCTTAAGGGCATGGAGGAGATTCCAGGAGACAGACAGGCAGTTCCTCTAGGAGAGCTGGACAGTGCCCCCTGTAGAAGGTCCTTAACCCATCAGAAGGACCCACCAGTATCTGCTCCTTTGGCCAAGGAGGAACAGGATGGGCACTGCCAGAGCCTACAAAA
Source organism: Polypterus senegalus (assembly GCF_016835505.1). Lineage (NCBI taxonomy): Eukaryota > Metazoa > Chordata > Cladistia > Polypteriformes > Polypteridae > Polypterus > Polypterus senegalus. The sequence goes on along the minus strand of NC_053157.1, from coordinate 238,108,835 downwards.
CGACCAGTCAGGCAGGCCACTGGTGTGAATGTCTCTGAGCAAACAATCAGAAACAGACTTCATGAGGGTGGCCTGAGGGCCCGTGATGCTCGGTTGGCATTTGCCATAGAATACCAGAATTGGCAGGTCCACCACTGGCAGGCACCCTGTGCTTTTCACAGATGAGAGCAGGTTCACCCTGAGCACATGTGACGGACGTGAAAGGGTCTGGAGAAGCCGTGGAGAATATTGCGACATCGTTGAGCATGACCGGTGTGGTGGGGTTCAGTGATGGTCATATCCATGGGGGGGACGCACAGACCTCCACAGGCGAGACAACAGCACCTTGACTGCCATTAGGTATCGGGATGAAATCCTTAGACCCATTCCTGTAAATGGGGGGTGTGTCCTTATGCAAATACTGCAAGGTATGCGGTTCACCAGGAATAATACAGTAAAAGGGGCGTGTCCTTATGCAAATAGTAACGTCTAAGTTAGGATAGCACAGCGCTTTACGATTGATTACCGTCGTTATTTAACAGTTTTACAATGTCAAATTAACAGATTTTTTTTCAGTATAATTGTAAAGCAACAGTCAACGGTATTTGGCATATTTTGAAGGAAGAAAAATATACATTTTAGAGAACTTGGCTGTAAAAAAATAATGAAATGCATTGCTTTTAAGATACACAGGTAGTTTTCAATAGAACATTAGGTAACTTTCCTTTTTTTCAGGAAAGGCATTTTACTTTCACCATTTGCAGTATTTTTACCGTTAAATTTACTGACATTTTTAGAAATGCTTTGGTTTGCTTATTTTGAAAAGGACTTGCTTACCCAGGCGTCAGTGAAGACAGATGGCTGTGCAGATGCTCCCCTTTTAGAAGGGGCATCCGAGCGAGCTTTGTCGATGGCTTTGACATTTACATAACGGCCACCCGATTACTGCTGTGAGTTTTCCCGCTCGGATTGTAATGCACAACTGGCACAGTTCTTGGTTCCGCTGTTACAAGATAAGAAGAAGCCAACGATAGTAAAGGCCTTGTCCACCATTAGCAAAGTTAGTTTGTAAAGACACCGGCAACCAGGGTAACGGCGCTAATACTGCGGGGATGTGCTCTGATCTTCTGTTTCCGGCTAAGTTTCTTAGTGCTGCATTCTGAACGTTTACTAAAACTCATTGATGTCGTTCTTCGGTAGACCACACACACAGTTTCATTGCAAAAAAAGTGTGTTAGGGAGGAATATTGTATTTTACATCATTTCATCATTGAATTTCAATGAAAAAAAGCAAATGTAGATAATAAGAACATTTATTTTCAAAAAATCATAAAGATATTAGCATAGACAATGGATGTGTTTTATTATAAAGACCGTCAGCCAGGTCCCATACTTATATAATGGATCTCTCTCAAACCTGAACTTTTACAAAGCACCTCATTAGGTACGTCAGCATTTCTCAATCTTTAAGTATTTGCGACCCAAGTTTTCATAACAGTTTTAATCGCGCACCCCTAAAATTTTTTTTGAAATGTAGATGCATATTGTATTATACCTACCTAACTTTTGTCGACATTTATCTAACTGTATATTTATTGTTCTAGTATCAGAATGTAGTTTAAGTTCATTTGTTTTGGTTTCAACAGATGTTTTTTTTCATATTTTTGATTCTTGTTTTCTTTTTTCACATCTTCGCGCCCCCCTTTTTGTTACTTTGCACCCCCCTAGGATGGCCTGCCCCACAGGTTGAGAACCACTGAGGTAAGTGGTCATGTCTCTGGTCTCCTTTCCTTCCACAACGTGAATCTGATTGTAAGCTTAGGGGGTTAAAAATTTATTCCAAGATCGACCCAAAATTTGAGATAAATAAAGACAACATAACATTAAGATATTGCTACTATGGAAAAAAATAACTTGGAAGAGCAAGTCAGAGGCAAAAGGTATGACAAACATAGAGAAAAGCAAAAACAATAAACATATAAAAGGAAGAGCAAGCAGAGAATCAGAAAAAGTGAGTTTATATAAAAAGAAAACATTTACAAAAGATGTCATGATATGAATACTTTAGAGTAAGAATATGTGATAATGAAAAGATAGTTGAAGCAATTAGAAAAAGAAAAAACAATATAGATAGATAGATAGATAGATAGATAGATAGATAGATAGATAGATAGTGATGCTAAAGATTGATAGATAGATAGATAGATAGATAGATAGATAGATAGATAGATAGATAGATAGATAGATATAATTTAATTTTAGAAGAGTAGGCAGGATGTGAAAGGCACTATATAATAGAGTTTAACTTTTTTATAGTAGGCAGGATTAGATAGATAGATAGATAGATAGATAGATAGATAGATAGATAGATAGATAGATAGATATGAAAGGCACTATATTATAGATAGATAGATAGATAGATAGATAGATAGATAGATAGATAGATAGATAGATATTTGTCCCCTGGGGGAATTTTGGCCTTTGAAATAAAGTATATTATTATTATATTTTTATTATGAACACGCTAATAAGGCACAAAATAAAATCATTTTTAAAAGTGATAATACATCTATATAAAACCATATTTGTGTCAACAACATACATACATTGCAGAATCTTGGGTACAACAAAAGAGGTCTAAATTAGCACCACTTCAAATTATAGTATTTGAGTATTTGAGCGGCAGGTAAAACCAAAACAGACAGGAATATAAAGAGGGTTTAGAAGAAACTAAAAAAAAAAAAAAAATAGTTCCAGAGCTGCGGACATTTTATACAGAGGAATGTAACAAGGTTACAAGGAAAGGAGGGCAAAGGAAAAATGCCGAGGGGAACATCGGGAAGATGGAGAAGTTCAGACAAAAAGGCAGGGATGTCCTTTGAACAAATTCATATCCAGACAAAAGATCGAACGAAAAATGTAATCAAGTGCTCAACATTCAAACACCGTAAGGTATTAGGTGACAAAATTAGCTAAGCGAGCAAGCCACTACTTACATAACGGGTCATTCCCAAACTAATTTTTGAACAAACCCCCTAGTTAGAAATACTCGTCACGTTTCTTCTCTTCTTTTCTTCCTTGATGTTTAATGATTTTCTCTCATTAAAGAAACGTCGACCAGCACAGAGGTCACTTCTACACGGTCTTTGTGTGGACGTATCAGTCCGATGCCGTGACGTGCTGATTGCTCAATTAAGCTGCGCGAGCAGAAAGAGTACCGCCGATTTCCCGCGCTTCATTCTCGCGCCTTCTCACTAACGAGTCACCTGCGCGCGCCGCCGCCGTCGATGATTAAGGGCTCATTTATACTTCACGCTCAGAACGCGTACGCCGTCCGCATCATGGCTGCCACGCGTTCCCAGCGTTCATTTCACGCGTCCTCTGAGCAGGTCCTCAGAAATTAACGCGACGCGTGCGCGAGTTGCAGTACCAGCAAAAAGTCGGGGGGCGCAGTGTGCTAAAAGTCGGAACGTGACGTCAGAGTCTCTGTTTACTATCTACATGTGACAGCAAGCCTCTATGGAGATCCTTCGGGGATCGATGTGCGCGCTTTGCTGTGTGATGAATGGTTCAAAGTGTTGAAGCAAAATGCCGACATACAGATGCATTCATGGTGCTTTTATATTCAAGCGTCGCATATTCCCGATCGTAATGACACGATACATTTTAAAAGTCTCACATACCATCTTTTGTGTCGTCTTTTTAAATTTTTTTATTTTTGCAACTTAACAACAGCAACACAATGTATAGCGTTATATTTGAACCACTGAGAAAAAAATAAAGGACACGGTGAAAACGTGTATTTTGTGATTAAAGTGGAAATTTCGGCTTTAATCTCGAATTGTCCACTTTAACCTCGTAGTTTACTTTATCATTAAAGCAGACCGTCGTAAACGTCATCCCAGTTTTTAATCGCTACGAGCTTCTTTGACCTGACAGCTGCGGCAAGCAGCAAAAGATCACCACACAGAACAAATTAAATGTCTGATATTCCAACTCTCTGCACATTTAGAATCTTTAGATTCATACTTGATATCACTTTCATGATGAAATGCATTAAAGTGTGTATGTTACATTTTACATATAATTTCATTTAAATAATGAATACTGTTAATAAATACACACATGTGGGTGACACGGTGGCAGAGCAATAGCACTGCTGTCTCGCAGGGAGTTACGTTGCTGGTATTTCCTGCTTGTATTCCACACTGTGCTCCGGTTTCCTTCCAAAGATAAGCAGATTTGGGGATTTGGTGCCGCTAAAATGACGCTAGTGTATGTGTGTGTGCTTGTATTCACCTTGCGATGAACGGAGACCTCGTCCAGGGATTGTTTCTCAGTCGTGCCCAATGCTTGTTGGAATGGACACATCCCTGGATTGATGGATTTAATCAAAAAACATCCTTTTCACAGATATTGCGGTAAGGTGTTATCGGAATTTAATAGGTGTTTTAGGCAACTCACAACACAGAGAAGCCAAACATGTCCTCACCGTGATAATATCTCACACTGCCACCTGGTGGACTCCTCCAGATTTACGTAAAGTACGCGCGCAAGTATAAACACTTCAACGCTTGCGTAGCAGGAGCGTCTGCTGCAGCATGCGTCGCGTCGCGTGAAGTATAAATGAGCCCTAACCCGCGCGCGCGTTCTCTCTTTCATGTCGTATTCCTGTTTGCCGCATTCACAGCATGGCGCGTTTGGGTTGCTGGTGTCTTTTCTGGTTGGCAGTGTTGGACGCTCATTTTGTCTCTGCAGCTTTTGGGGATGTGACTAAGAAATGCGACGAGGACAAGGCGATGGCGCTGTCGTTTGAAGGTTCTCCAGCAGTTTTTCTCCAGAGTGAGTGCGACGTCTTCTCGACCACTGGACATAGTCTGCGCCTGCTTCTTCAAGTAAATGTCGCCCTACTTTTTTTCTAATTTTTCAGAGACGAGAGGCGGACTGACAAAGGTGACCAAAGATCTCCCGGGAGTCGTCCTTCGTGTAATGTCTGGCCGCACCACACTGACGGTCCCCTTTTCTTCATCATACGCTCACGTGTCTGAGCAGGTGAGTAGCGCCGACACTTTTTTGCAGTTTGCATTTTAAAATCGAGCTGTGCATTTTCTAGTTTAGGTTTTGTGAATCTCGTTTTCCTCAGGGCTCCCACCATGTCGTGACCATTGCTGTTGGATCTCGATCAAATGTGAAAACCTTCACATGCCCTAAGCCAGGTATGTTACTCTTCTGGGTTGGCACCCCGAGTGTCTCTCCCATCTTCTAAATGAACTTTCGACCATCGCAGCTCGCCGATCTGGGAGTGTTGCTGAGAGATGTGCAGTTACAGCTAGCGAGAAGCTCCCTTGTGGAGGGTCTTCATCCATCACTCAAGCTGACTGTGAAGCCAACAACTGTTGCTACGATTCCAGCAGCAGCACCAGTCCATGCTACTATGCCAATGATGGTGAGTTGTTGTGGGGTGTGAGTGAGGAAAGCGGGCTGCTGCTGGATATTCATGCTTGTGTTTGCTTTGTCCAGTGACTGTGCAGTGCACCCTGGATGGCCAGTTTGTGGTGGTGGTGTCTGAAAATGTGACCCTTCCTGCCCTGGATCTTGGGTCCATCCAGTTGGTGGACAGCAGTTCCCCCAGCTGCAGCCCTGTGACCAGCCTCTCCAGCTTTGTCATGTACCAGTTTCCAGTCAGTACCTGTGGCAGCACAGTTCAGGTGAGACTCCATTGGTGGATTTAGTAATGTTGGCTAAAAGTGGCTAAGATGTTTTGAGCTGTCCTATCTAGTTAAAGATTTAATGAAGGTTGACTTCTGGTTTAGAATTGTATCTTGCCCTCTTTCTTCTTTGGAAATTTTTTAAAGGCAAGGTGACTTTCCTAAACCACTAGCACAATTTAGGAACTAGAAGTGATTAATGTCCCATTTTCAGGTGTCTGGTGGCAATGTGACTTACCAGAACACCATGTCTGCTGCCATCACTGTGAGGACTGGTCCAGAAGGCTCCATCACCAGGGACAGTGTCTACAAGTAAGGCTTCTGAACCTCCTTCCTCTAACCCTAAATGTGCTCTACCTGCTATGATGTGGTGTTTCTCTCCTCAGGTTATTCTTCCAGTGCACCTACTCGGGAAGCCAGGATGTGCAAGTGGAGGCTGAGGTGTATACTGTGGCGCCACCTCTTCCAGTAGTACAGCAAGGGCCATTTGACCTGGAATTGGTCATTGCAACAGGTACTACAGTGGGTGGGGTAAATGTTGGCTTGATCTAATGAGAATCACTTGAAGATAATGACAACTTTTATAAATACTCGATCCTTTTTGAGATGAGGATAATGTTGTTGTAAGAGTGCAAGTTAACGTCCCCCTTCTCCCCTCCTTTCCATGGGCAGATTCCTCCTATGGCTCCTACTATGTGGATGCTGACTACCCAGTAACCAAAACTCTGAGGGATCCTGTGGCTGTGGAAGTGCACATCTTGAACAGGACTGACCCTAACCTTGTGCTGACTCTTGGGGACTGCTGGGTCACTCCAGGACCTTCTGCTTCCAGCCAGCCCCAGTGGAGCCTGCTGGTGAATGGGTAGGTGCATCTCTCTCTGTGAGGGTGGGGAGAGATTGATCTGTGCTAACTCGAAGTCTGCTTGTCACAGGTGCCCATACACAGGGGACAACTACTTGACCAGCTTGGTGACTGTGGACAGCACATCTGGAGTGGCCTACCCAAGTCATTACAAGAGATTTGTGTTTGAGATGTTTGCTTTTGTGGATCCTGTAGCTCAACAAGCCTTGGCTGAAAAGGTGGGTTTACTTGCCAAGTGTTTCATTTTGTTTCTCTGCTGCCTTTGAGGCTCTTGCCGTCACACGTGATATTCTTAGACTTCAGTTTGGTGTGGTAGAATCCATAGTCCTGACAAAGTGTCTTGTCTATGGCCCCTGTAGATCTTCATCTACTGTGTTGCTGCTGCCTGCTATCCCTCTGCCACAGACCCCTGTACTCAGAGCTGCTTTGAGAGAAGTGAGTAGCCTGAGGTGGTTTGCCTGTTGATCGTGGCTTTAATGTTTCAAATGCATTCTTGTCTCTTATGCTATTCGGACTGAGTGGTGTATGGAGAGCTTGTCTCTGACAGTGGGCAAAATCTGTTTGGCTTTTTTTTTTTTTATATAAATGTGTGTCTAAACCTTATTTTCCAAAACCCCTGCCATCAGGATCTGGCAGAGCTGTAGACAAGTTGGCACGAATTGCTTCATCCAGGAGGAATGTGCTCCTTCACAGTGGTCCTGTGGTCTTGGAGGCTGACCACGTGCAAACATCTAAGCTGCAGGATGAAGGTAATCCTTTTTGAATGGCAGTAAGCCAGTATATGTCTTTGTTAATGCAGATTGGAGAGTAAATTTCCTTGTGTCTTCCTCCCCCAGCCCCTCTTGCCACTGGATACCTGGTGCTGGGAGCTGCAGCGGCCATGTTGACAGTGGTCCTAGTTTTAGCTGTAGTTGCTGTGAGGCGGTTCAACTGGCAAAAAGTGAATCTGAGGATTTAATAAAATTTTATTGCTGCCTGACTTAGTTTTTGTGTCTCGTTTTTGGACAACTAAAGCAGGTGTTGGGGTTTTTTTTTAGGAGGGAGCTGCCCCATCGTCACTACTTCAGCCATTTAACTTGCCAATTCCTTTAGTAGTGGTTGGTACTACCTTGGCTCGCACAACTAACGGTTTCAGATGTAGGCTTTTGTACGAGAGACCATTGTGGAGTACTGGTTGGGTTCTACATTCTAATTCCGATCTTCTCAACTTCCTGTGGTTTCATGCGAGTTGTGGTTGGGGGTTCCACCCCCACCCCCACCCCACCCCACCATTCGTCTTGGTGTTTTAGTTTTGTGGCTTTGTTACTTTCTGTGTTCATGGCTGTCATTAACCATAAAGCCTGATTTTTCTCTCCGTAAGGAGACGGGCGTTTAACTGCACCCCGGAGCACTCGCTGAAGGTCCAAAATGCCTCCCTCGTTATGCCAAAGTTCACAGGGCGAGAGAACTGCTCCTGCGGACGCTACTTCTGCAAACGTTGTCAGGTTTATACATATACGTTATGCAAATCTGGACTATTTCACCAGGTGCCAGTGCGAGATCTTATCACGGTGAGAACATTTGGACTGTGTTTTAATTTTAATGAAACCTCCATTAAACGTCGAGGACCACTTGCCACTCTATCTGAAAAGGATGGCCGTTTAATAATTGCATCCGTCAACCTGAAGATGAGCCCATTCCAGCAAGGATCGGGAAGGAAACAATCCCTGGATTGGGCATCCGGTCACTGCAAGGTGAAGACGAGCACTCGCATACACTGGTTTCATTTTAGTGTCACACAACCAGCATGCCTTTGAAATGAAACCCTTGCCCACTGTAGAGACCCACCAGGAAACCTGCAGGCAGGTAACGACACAAGGGGCGCGACACCTTGCGGGACAGCAGCGCTACCGTGCCGCTGCCATGTGTATAATTAGCAGTATTCATTATTTGAACGAAGTTAACGATCTGTAAAATGTAACGGACTCTAATGCATTTCATCATGGACGTGATGTCCAGTATTCAGAATTCTAAACGTGCAGAGTTGGAAAATCAAATGTTTTGTGTGGCGATTGCTGCCGGGTCAAGGATTGAAGCCCTAGAAGCAGGTAATTAACCTCGTAGTTTTTCTTTTATCATTAAAAATACACCGTAAACGTATTTTTAAAACCGACCCACTTTTTAAAGAGTGTGCCGAGATTAAAGCCGATATTTCCATTTTAATCACAAAACAGAACTGTTCATGTGAAGGGTTTTTTTTTTTGTGTGTGTGTGTGCGTCTCAAATACGCTGCCATACCAAAAAAGACGGTATGTGAGACCTTTAAAATGTATCGTGTCCTCATTACGATCGGGAATATGCGACGCTTGAATATAAACGCACCAGGATTGCATTTGTATGGCGGCATTTTGCTTCACCACGTCAAGCCATTCATCAGACCTGGAAGTGCGCACATCAATACCGGAGGATCCACAAAGCGGCTTTCTGTCCCATGCAGATAGTAAACAAATTCTGACGACCAATTCCGACTTTCATCACGCTGCACCCCCCGACTTTTTTTTTTTTTTCTTGGACTGCAACTTGCGCGCACTTAGCGTTAATTTCTGAGGACGCATCAAATGAAGGCGTGGCAGCCATGATGCGTGCGCATTCTGAGCGTGAAGTATAAACGTAGAAGTTCAAACAAACGAGCAGAAATGTGCTTTAGTAAAAGTTGAAGCATCCCATTGAGCTTCCTACTTAAGTAATGTTTAAATGTCCATCCAAGCCCGCGTTTTGTGTCTTTGAGGTACGTGTCCATGTTGACTGGACTCCTTGACTCTACAGCAGCAGACGGCGTTAGGTGTGCCTGTTGAGTTAAATACACAAACGGCCCAGGATTTTCCATTTAAGATCAGAATGATGGAGGTTATGTTACTGATAAAGCCCCAGAGAGTTCAAACTTGAAAGCCCCTTCCCTCGTTATGGACATCACATGAGTTAATAACTCAGGTGCAGGCATTGAAGCAGAAAATAAAAATCCCAAACTTTACATTGGGTCTATTTAAAGTTCATTTTTTTGTTAATTACATAGTCGGTGCCCCAATAAATAGAGCTGGTGCGACATTGGATTCTCACAAGTGCTGATACGCGATTCCAGTACAAATAAAGCTCAGGGTGTTTAAAAACGCACATGAAGTAAATATGAGCATCCAGCAGAGGGCTGCTCTCGTTTATTAGGGAGACTGCAGCTTTTTACTTGTCTCAGATTCCAAAATGGGAGCAAGCATTTGCCAAACATGGGATTCATTCATTGAGACCCTTTGAACAGTACACAGTGGCGGCCCCCGGCCGTATGTTGACCAAACAGGGGCCACATCGGCACTTTATTAAAAAGGTTACTTGAGTTGCCTCCACTTGTCTCTTCTCATTTCCTTGTCTGGTTGCTTACACGGCCGTAATGCTTTGTCCCTGTCGGCTGGCGTGTATGGCTGTAGCTGTTATATATTGATGACCTCAGTTACTCATTTCTCTCTCTTTATACTAGCAAAATACCCACGCTTCGCAGCGGAGAAAAGGTGTGTTAAAGAAGTAAAGAAAAGGAAACATTTTGAAAATAACGTAACATGATTGTCAAAGTAATTGTTTTGTGTATTTGGCCGCAGCGTCACCAAGTTGATTTCGTCTAGCTGCATCAGTACCACGAAGTCTGACACACCTCCTTTTTAGTGTTTTCTCACAGCTTGGATTGCTGCTTTTATAATCGGTTTGAGTCTACACATTATATATATATATATTATATTTCTCTCTATATCTAAAATCCAACATCTATCTGTCTGTTCGCTTTTCACGAGAGAACTACTATCCATTATTTGCTTGAACATTCCGGTTGACTTCTCTCCTCGCACTAAGTATCACAGTTCACTTGCAGGAGCGACTTATTGAGGCGAATCTGAGACATCGGCTCAGAGGGGAGGGGCAAGTGGGCGGGGCCCTCCTCACTCACGCGCCAGTCTCCATTCGGGTCGCCACGTGTCGGAGTGTTCCTTGCCTCCGCTTAGCTAGCCATACCTGTTTGTTTATTGATATTTAACGATTGTCCTGTTTCATTACTGGGTGGGCATGAGCCACAGGGGAACGGCTAGTTCTAAATAAAATAGTCCATGGAATAAACCTCACACATCATGGTGGCACACTGCATGAGGTTTATCACTCGATTGAACAAGCTGGGTCATTTTGTCAAGTGGCAATTAGAGATATGTCTGCGATCATATAGTTTGAGACACACTTACAAGCAGAAGAGGCCGGCGGCATCACGCATTGATGCTTGTGAATCAATTTCCATGTCAACTTTCTTATTTTGAGATAGCAGAAAAATTTTGTTGATGGGAAGCTAAATTTAGAGTGTAACTGTCTTTAGGATGCAAATGCATTCTCTCTATACAGATCTCTAAATGATTTAATCCTTTTTTTTTCTTTTTCCAAAACATTAAAAACTGTTTAAGTTTGAGAGGATGGAAAAAGGTGGACTTCATGTAGTGTCACATAGACGCATAGGGAGGCAGCTAAATGGACCAAAAGAGAGGTCATTTCATGCCAGGCCAGTGGGGTTGCAGGGTGCACTAAACTTTCCTCTTTTATCTCTGCAGACTGGATATGGGACATTCTGTGTGATTCACGTCCAATGATGTCACTTCCAGTTCCAGCCCCAAGATCATCACTTCCGGTCCCAGGCCTCGATTACATTACTTCTGGTTCCGGCACCCGAGGACGTCACTTCCTTATAGTCCCCCCAAAGAAGGACATCCCTTACAGTTCCGGACCCCATTGATGTCACTTCCACCTGCCTGCATTAAATACAAGGCCACATCCTCTGTAACTTCAGTTCTGTTTTGGACTCAATTATGTACACATCTGTGCCTCTCATTTTGCAGCCAGGCTTCAAGTATATGGGTGGCTATGTGCTTGGCTGTGTGGCTGTGTGGATTTTTATTTTTTAACTGATTTGAATAAATAGAACTGGGGTGAAGGTGAACATCCAAAAGTGTGCGTGTGGGTTTTGAACTTTGTAGGAGTTGGTTAGCAGCATCCTCTGAGGAAGCAGTGATATTTCAGTTCTGATATTTAATCTTATTATTTTATTTAATTCTGTGTTTAAAATTGTACTAATATTATGTAAAAAAAAAAAAGTCAGAACTAAATAAATTTAGGTTTTTCCTGTTACAAGACCCCAAATGCTGGTCTACACATACAGGGAGTGCAGAATTATTAGGCAAGTTGTATTTTTGAGGATTAATTTTAATATGGAACAAACACAGTGCTATCAGTCAATCCAAAATGTTAATAAACCTGAAACCTGAATGTTTCACAACGGAAATGTGAGTGTGAACATCATCAGGGGAATACATATGTGCGCACAATTATTAGGCAACTATTAGTGTGCAGATTTATTATGCAACTAAAGGAAAAATGAAAATTTTCCCATCTCACTTGTTTATTTTCATCTGTTATAGTGAGAATAATAAACAAACACCTCAAAATTTACAAATAAACATCTCTGACATTTCAAAAAAAATCAATCAATCAATCAATGACCAATAGAGCCACCCTTCTTTCCAATAACAGTCATAAGCCTTTCCATTCATGGAGTCTGTCAGTTTCTTGATCTGTTGACGATCAGCTTTTGTGGAGCAGTGACTACAGCCTCCCAGACACTCTTCAGAGAGGTGTATTGTTTTTCTCCCCCGTAAATCTAGCGTTTAAGAAGTGCCCACAAGTTCTCGATAGGGTTTAGGTCAGATGAGGAAGGGGGGCCATGTCATTATTCCTTCATCTTTAAGGCCTTTACTGGCTGGCCACGCAGTGGAGAACTTCGATGCAAGTGATGGAGCATTGGCCTGCATAAAAATCATGGTCTTTTCCTGTATCACTGTTTGAAGAAAGTGTCTTGAAAAACTGGCAGTAGGTTTGGGAGTTGATTTTGAGTTCATCTTCAATGCAAAAGGTCCAACTAGCTCATCTTTAAAAATACCAGCTCATACCAGTACCCCACCTCCACGTTGGAGTGGAGCTCTGTGCCATTACTGATCCACAGGTCCATCCATCTGGTCCATCAAGAGTCACTCTCATCTCATCGGTCCATAAAACCTTTGAAAAAATCTGTCTTCAGATATTTCTTGGCCCAGTTTTGACGTTTCAACTTATGTTTCTTGTTCAGTGGTGGTTGGGTTTCAGCCCTCCTTACCTTGGCCATGTCTTTGAGCACTGAACACCTTGTACTTCTGGGCACTCCAGGTAGGTTGCAGCTCTGGAATATGAAAGTACTGGAGGATAATGGGTTCCTGGTAGCTTCACGTTTGATTCTTCTCAAATCTTTGGCAGCTAATTTGCGTCTTTTGTTCTCAACACGTTTCTTGCGACCCTGTTGACTATTTGCAACAAAATGTTTGATGGTTCTGTGATCACACACCAATATCTTAGCAATTCCAAAAGTGCTGCATGCCTCTGAAAGACTTTTTACAATTTTTGACTTTTCAGAGTCAGTTAAATCTCTTTTTTGGCCCATTTTGCCCGAAGAAAACTAGCTGCCTAATAATTCTGCACACCTTGATATAGGGTGTTGATCTCCTTAGGCCACACCCTCCCTCATTACACAAATACACATCACCTGACGTGCTTAAATCCAATAAGCATTCAAGTTAATACAGCTTGGAGTTGGAATATACGCATAAAAAATGATGATATGGTCAAAATACTCACTTGCCTAATAATTGTGCACACGGTGTATTTCAAAGCAAGTTACGTTTCAGTCAACAAAATACACTCACTGTTCATAATGCCCTTAAACACAGTTTGAATATCGATGATCAAAGAGATTAAATGGCCTAAGGAATACAGTCAGCAAGATCAAATGTTTCAACCCAACAAAGCAGTCGGTGCAGCGAGCACGTTACTGATAAGCTTATGACAAGCCCGCATTCCGAGAGATTTGTTCACGTTGTCACAGTGTCCATTGCACAGATAGCCACAGAGTGAAAATACCGTTTTTACTCGTGTGCAAGACGCGCACCCTCGTTTTTACAAAGAAAATCGTGATTGCATAGGAAGGGTTTAGGGCAGGGGTGGGCAGATTGAGTCCTGGAGGGCCGCAGTGGCTGCTGGTTTTCGTTCCAACCCAATTGAAGTAACACTTCTGCTTCACTTTAGTGGTCTCGCTCGTTAAGATTTTGAACCCTTATTGCGTATTTTAATCTTAAACAGCTGTAGTCTTGGTTTTTAATGGCTCCTTATTAGGAATAAGATGCAAATGACAAAAGAAAACAGCATTTCTCCATTTAGCTTGTTTAAATTTACACCTCTGTGTGTACTTATCATGCACTATTGGGTTTAATTAAATACTTGGAAGAAAAGTGAAGAGAAAAAAGTGAAGCACTAAGAATAAGTCATCTGTTTTAGACTTCAAATCATTTGGATGATATCCTTAGAAAAGAAAAAAAATCTACAGGGTGGGCCATTTATATGGATAAAAATTGGATCCAAAATGGCCGACTTCAAAATGGCCACCACCCATCTTGAAAAGTTTCCCCCCTCACATATACTAATGTGCCACAAACAGGAAGTTAATATCACCAACCATTCCCATTTTATTAAGGTGTATCCATATAAATGGCCCACCCTGTAGAATATGAGAATGACTTGACATGACAGGGTTAAAGCAACTAACAAGCCATGAAATTAAATAATTGACATGGATTGGTTATTAATTAAGCAACTGGGTTGGAACAAAAACCTGCAACCAGGAATGAATTTGCCCACCCTTGGTTTAGGGCACGTTTTCCGCGAAATGCCCTTCTGTTTTTGTTGCATGACGAAAGTTCTTCTTTCTTCTGTTACCAATCTCGAACACATGACTCTGGAACACCGTACTTGCGACCTGCTGCCCGATTTCTTATCTTCTCTGCTTCTAAAAATCATTTTTAGTTTCTGTCCTGCCGTGAAGGAGCGTAAACGCTTGCTACTATCCATGCTGAATGACGACGCCAAACTGATTTGAAAACGCGAGCGAGAGAGAGAGAGAGAGAGAGAACGAGAGAACGAGAGAGCACGTACGCGAGAGAGAGAGAGAGAACGAGAGAGTACGCACGCGAGAGAGAGAGAGAGAACGAGAGAGCACGCACGCGAGAGAGAGAGAACGAGAACGAGAGAGCACGACGAGAGAGAGAGAGAGAACGAGAGAGCACGCACGAGAGAGAGAGAGAGAGAACGAGAACGAGAGAGCACGCACGACGAGAGAGAGAGAGAGAGAACGAGAGAGTACGCACGCGAGAGAGAGAGAGAGATGAGAGAGCACGCACACGAGAGAGAGAGAGAACTAGAGAACGACCTGCTGCCCGATTTCTTATCTTCTCTGCTTCTAAAAATCACTTTTAGTTTCTGTCCTGCCATGAAGGAGCATAAACGCTTGCTACTATCCATGCTGAATGACGACGCCAAACTGATTTGAAAACGCGAGCGAGAGAGAGAGAGAGAACGAGAGAACGAGAGAGCACGTACGCGAGAGAGAGAGAACGAGAACGAGAGAGCACGCACGTGAGAGAGAGAGAGAGAACGAGAGAGTACGCACGCGAGAGAGAGAGAGAGAACGAGAGAGCACACACGCGAGAGAGAGAGAGAACGAGAGAGCACGCATGCGAGAGAGAGAGAGAGAGAGCACGACGAGAGAGAGAGAGAGAACGAGAGAGCACGCACGCGAGAGAGAGAGAACTAGAGAACGAGAGAGCACGTACGCGAGAGAGAGAGAGAGAGAACGAGAGGACCACGAGAGAGAGAGAGAGAGAGAGACGCAGAGAGAGAGAACGAGAGAGAGCACGCACGCGAAGAGAGAGAGAACGAGAACGAGAGAGCACGCACGCGAGAGAGAGAGAGAGAGAACGAGAGAGGACGCACGCGAGAGAGAGAGAGAGAGAGAGCCCAAGCAGAAGAAGTAAACATTATATTACATTTTCTCGTGTATGATGCACACCTGATTTTCTAATGCTAATTTTCGGGAAAAAATGTGCGCGTGATACACGAGGAAATACTTGACGGACGCCAGTGATGCAGCTGCACGGACGAGGTTCTCGGCCTCTTGCGCCAGCACACTGCATGGTGACGATTTGTACTGCCAGGACTCAAAGGCAATGACGTGCGGTGAGGTTCATGGCTGGTGACTCCTTCAGAGTGAGATTTACAAATACATGAACCCCAACGAGTCGCTTATTCACTGTTCAACTGGCAGCATGCACACGGACTACTGGTTATGTTTCATATCTCACACCCATAGACAGGTAAGGCGTATATTTTGCTAAGAAGGAACGGCGGTTCTGTAATGCTGGTCATTAAACCCGTTATTTAATTCCAGGGCTTGTTGCTGCTCATTCTGCCACAGCAGACATTTCCAAAAGCGATGATTTTCTGTTTCTTTCTAAGAACGCCGTCAAAATGTTTTGGTGACCTGAGAGATCAACCTTACCGAGACCTTCACCATTGTTCATTTTCAGGTATTGTGCGGTGGGCACAGGTGAGCTGATCACGTGGCGGCTCGTTTCGTGTCTCATTATTGTTTGGCTGCTAAGTAAGGAAGAAGAGACAACTAGGGGGCCTGAGTCACGTTAATTAACATTAAGGCAAAAGAAATTAATTAGCAGTAAAATCTGGTCAATAATTAAGAAGATGGTTAGAATGAAAACCTGCAGCCACTGCGGCCCTCCAGGACTGGAGTTCGCCCCCCGTGGTGTAGAAGAACATCAGCGACGAGCACCTGTTGGACTCACATGCGCCCCCTTAGAGACGGCACGGTCCTGTCAGCCTCACCTTGTGCCTTTTTAATGCGGTTTTATGTCGGATTAGCGAGACTAAGTATGTCACACACATTCATTAAAAGAAAGTAGCCAGACTGTGGACAGTCAGGGTGAATAATAAATGCGTCTGCTAACATTATATTGGCAACATACAGAGAGACAGCGACAGGCACGCGAATCAACCCCATGTGTGAGGAGAGCGCAGTCCGAGGTGAGGTGAGACTCGTTTCTCCCTTGTATTTGAAGAGGAAATGCGCCAATTCAGTGATTTTGACTATAAAAACGATCAAAACTATTGGAATCATACAGAAAACAAACTTATAGCACAAACCAGTGGACACATTTATTTTATGTTATCATTATTAGTTTTTTTTTTAATTTTTTACTTTTCATGATGACAGGCGAAGCTCCGCACGTCCCTGGGCGTGAGTGCCACTGGTCTGAAGTCATGAGGTGAAGAGCCGTCTGCTGTCTTTGGAACAATGCACGATGTTTTCCACAGCAGTGACACTTTCTGAAGCCTTAGGGACAGACTGAGCAGGTGACAGATGACACCACAAAGTTGGTCATTGCAGGCCTTAAGAACTCGAGGACTGACCCCCTCCGGTCCTGCGTGGTGCTCCCTCAGTCATCTACTTATACTCGATCATCAGTTATGGACTGTGCTCGCTGATGGTCAAAGGTGGGCTCATCATTTGCCATTCCAGCTGGCATGGTAGGACTTGTTGGGGTAATAGGGGAGGAGGACTGGTTATTGGAAGACAATGGCAGTGTTGAGGGCAAGTTTTTTAAGAAATGGCTTCAGGGTGTTAGCTTTGCCCACATCCCCTCCCAAAGACCCTGAGCCCTGGAATCCTGTAACAACGCCCTGACTACTTCGGACATCCTTCACGTGATTCTGTTTTCTAGTTTCGCTTAGTAAGCGTCCTTTCCTTCACTCCGCTTTTTCTTTCGCGCATGCCATGTGTCCTTCAGAGATCCTCCTTGTCACCAGATTTGAATGCTCTTCTCTTTTTATAGCTCATTTCAGTAGACCTTTTAGCTCCTCAGTAATTCAAAGTCTTGCTGTTTGTGGGTCCTACTGTGTCTACACAGAAGTTAACACAGTGTGTGACGCAGTGACAGAGTCCCTCTACATCGCCCCCATTTGACTCGCACATCATTTCCCAATGTGTGTAATTTGGAAACAGCCCTCCTCACTACTCTGGTGATGAAAGGTGTGACACCCCCCTGTCAAGTCCCCTCAAAATACAAGAAAGTGAGCGACGGAATCAAATCAAGCTCGATACACAAGAATGGTCAGTCAAGGATCACAACATCAAAATCGTTCAACTACCTTCTCTGTCCTTGTGGTGTTATGGGTCCACAGCTCGTGGAGAAAAGGCCATTGATTTTAAATAAATAATCACCGCACTGAGGCGGCCGTGAGGGCGTTGTTGTAGCGAGCCGCGGGGCAGTCGTCGATGTGGGCGTTTCTCACCGTGTGCACAGGTGAGGAACTGCCCACATTTGTGATTGTCCCGTGGCTAATGCTACAGCTGTGATGGCCCCTCACGTTTTAAAAAGAAGCGCGAGTTGGTTTTATGGGGGGAAGAAAGAAACGTTCGGAGGAAAAAAGAAATGGAGAGAGAAAGAAGGAAAGGAGAGGACGGAGGTTACCGGGAGCAGGAGAGGAAGCAGACGGTGCGTGAGTGTGGTGAGCGCGCGATCGAGCGCTCGTGGGCAGCTGCGAGGAAGCTGGGTGTTAGGCCGACACCCAGGTGTTTGTGTAGATGTCGCTCCCGCTGAGCGATCTGGTAGCGGGAGTGACAAGGTGAAAGCGACGGGCCGCAGAGAGGCCATGGAAAAGGCAGCGGAAGTCGGGAGACTTGGTGATGGAATCCCCAACGTGGGCGACCTGGCCGTTGAGGGTAATCAAGTCTCGGGACTGGGATGAGTGCCAGACCGAAGCCAGGGATCGGGAGGTCTCCAGTCTCGAGCGTGTGATGTAGGAGGGCAGCTGCAGAGAGCGTCTTGCCTGCTGCTAAGCCCGTACGGGATAAGCAGGTGAGACGCATACAGAAAAGAAGCACCAAGCTTATTTGTTGTTGTTTTTAAAGACAGCTTCCTGATCATTTTAACCTCCGATTTTAAGGATTGTTTTTTCCATTTATTGATTTTTAACCCCCACGTGTTCTTTTAATGGATTATTTATTTATTGAAGAACTTGAAGATCTGCACTATTTATGGAACACTGTTTTTGACTGTTTTTAATAAAAGCACTGTTGCACTTTTTGTATACCTTCCCCTTGCTGGAATCATTTGCCTCCATTGACTAGCTCACTCGGTTACATTATCGACGGTGTTGGGTTCGAGTGCTTCCAATAGCAATGGGAGTGTGGAGCCAGAACCCACATCGTCACAGTCCTACTGCAGACAGTCAAATGGCGACCCCTGCTGGACCAATCATTAATATTCAGTCAGCAACAAACACCGCTTGTGACCTTCCACAGTATTTATACTGGGTGTCTCGCAGTCATGTGGGTACGTGTCTGGTGGAAGTCACACACACACACACACACATCTCTGACTTCAGGCAGTTGAGTTCACTGTTATTTTTCGCTTTCTGTCAGATGTTTCATTCTTACAGCTATTCTGCACACACCTGCCTCCACTTTCAGCATGTTACCTCACTGAGACTTATGCAGCCAAACAGAAGCCCCCCCACCACCCCACAAATATATATATATATATATAAATATATATAAAGTAACTCTGGGACATCAGCGTTCTAATGCTCGTGAACTGAAGTAAGTGACAGTCCTTCTGTGCCCCCCTAGCACCCCCACAGCCGACTGCTGCCCAAGGCCTTCTCACCTCCCCTACAGGTAAGTGCACTGTTAGTCACTAAACGATACAAAGACTGATTTATTACAATGTCTCTCGAAGTCTCGCGATGCGACCTTTCACAACAGCTTACCATCGAATCACAGGCCTGCAGCCGGCAAGAAGATGGATCAGGTTGTGGTCAGATGTGCCCAAAGGAGTAAGAAGATTACACTTAAATACATCTTTAAGATTTGAATACGGCAGGCCCAGCTTGTTATGTCTGGTCACAAACTGATAGACATTTGTCCTTACTCCTCCTAAAGTGACAAGTCAGCAACAAATTATAACTGCAGTGAAAAATTGACCTGATCCAAAATAATTCAATGGATGCTTTCTGCCATTAATACAACTGTAAAATCCACTTAGAGCAATCAGGCACACAGAGACCCTTATCCTTTTACTATTTCTGTCTTTCCAACAGATTGGTGTGTAACAAGCATGTTTATTAATAAAATCCATCACATCATAAACATTAACTCTGCATTTAAAAAATCGCACACCAAAAGCCATACAGTAGAGGCTTATGCATTGCATATGGGATTCCAGCAGATGGCACATCACAAACATTAACACTGCTTTCAAAAATTTCACACACAATGGCATATTACAGAAACAAATGTGTTGCATATGCATTATATGTTGCTCTTCAATCATCAGTGTTGAGGTATTTAACCCATTTTAGACAGCTAACACTTCTTTTACAAATCCCACAGCCAAAGGCATATACTAGAAACATATGCACTGCATTTGTAATTCCAACAGATGGCGCAACTCAGACACTAACAATTCTTTACGAATACCACTCTTAATGGCATATAACAGAAACAAATGTTATGCATTTGTCATTCCAAAAGATGGTGCATCACAAACATTAACAAGGCTTTTACAAACCCCACTCCTAATGGCATATAACAAAGGCATATGCATTGCATTTGTAATTCGAACAGATGGCACATCTCAAATATTAACACTGCTTTACAAACTTCACTCCTACAGGCATAAAAGAAACAATTGCATTGCATTTGTCATTCCAACAGGTGGCACATCAGAAAGACTAACATAACTTTTACGGATCCCACTCCCAATGCCATATAACAGAAACAACTGTCTTGCATATGCATTAAACGGTGCACTGAAATCATCAGCACTGAGGTCTTTAACCCATTTTAGACAGCTAACAGTGCTTTTACAAATCCCATAACAAAAGACAGAGAGATATATGCATTGCATTTGTAATTCTAACAGATGGCGCATCACAAACACTAACAATTCTTTTGAATCTCACTCTTAATAGCTTATAACAGAAACAACTGCATTGCATTTTTCTTTCCAACAGATGGTGCATCACAAAATTAACACTACTCATACAAATCCCACTCCCAATGGCATATAAGAGAAGTATATACATTACATTTGTCATTCTAACAAATGACACATCACAAACATTAACACTGCTTTCACAAATCTCACACACAATGGCATATTACAGAAACAAATGTGTTGCATATGCATTATATGTTGCACTTCAATCATCAAAGCTGAGGTCTTTATCCCATTTTAGACAGCTAACACTGCTTTTACAAATCCCACAGCCAAAGGCATATACTAGAAACATATGCACTGCATTTGTAATTCCAACAGATGGCGCATCTCTTAACACTAACACTTCTTTATGAATCCCACCCTTAATGGCATATAACAGAAACAAATGTTTTGCATTCTTCATTCCAACAGATGGTGCATCACAAACATTAACAAGGCTTTTACAAATCCCACTCCTAATGGCATATAACAGAGGCATACGCATTGCAGTTGTAATTCAAACAGATGGCACATCTCAAACATTAACACTGCTTTCACGAATCCCACTCCCAAAAACATATAACAGAAACAATTACGTTGCATATGCAGTATATGGTGTGTAGCCGCTGTTGCGTCTTACCCGTGCCTGACTTCGCCTTATGCGTGTCAAAGAAATCTCTCAGTCCAAAAGTTTGTTTTAAAAATATTTAGTGAAAGTTAAAGGCAAATAATCCATACAAGAATAAAAAGAAAAATAGTTACAAAAAAAAAGAAAATGTATCTTCTATAAACTTAGCTTTTCTTAAGAAGCTTTGGTTATTTCTGTACTTAAACGTTCTTTCTTTCTATACTTAAAGGTTCTTAATTTCTTCTTCTGTATGCATACGGTTCAACTCTTAAATATTTTATTTTATGTGTTACTTCACACTCAATAGGCCCGTAGGCTGTTGGCACATAGACATGCATAAGCACGAACGCGAGCACAAACAAGAACACGGTTAAAAAACCGTATGCCTCTGTACCTTACACAAAGGCAAGGCTAGACACTAACTAACGAACATTGTTTACTCATAACTGTTAAGAAATGACAGGAAAATACCAACTTAATTCTATACACGGGGGTTATAGGAACCTCCCATATTTTATGCATTATCATCTAAAAAATATTCATATATTTTATAGAACTAGGAAAATGGCTCTTACATGGTGCACTGCAATCATTAGCACTGAGGTCTTTAACCCATTTTAGACAGCTAACAGTGCTTTAAAAGACATATAGTAGAGACATATGCATTGCATTTGTAATTTTAACAGATGGCACATCATAAACACTAACACTTCTTTATTAATATAACTCTTAGCTTATAACAGAAACAAATGCATTGCATTTTTCTTTCCAACATTCGGTGCATCATAAAATGAACACTACAGTACTTATGCCTCTATATGACACTGGGAGGGGGATTTGTATAAGCATTGCATATGTCATTCTAACAGATGACACATCTCAAACATTAACACTGTTTGGCGAATCCCACTCCCAATAGCATATAACAGAAGGAAATGTTTTGTATCTACATTATGTGATGTGCTGCAGTCATCAGCACTGAGGTTTTCTTAGACTTTAACCCATTTTAAATTGCTAGTTTAAGATTATACAGCTAGTAGCATATGAATCATTAAAGGGTCTTCTTTTCCAGCAGGTGCCCATCCAGCAGAAATGCATACAACAAATGACTACATTAAAATGCATTTCAAATAAACGTACAAATAACCAAGAACCATTTCACAGAGTATTGCAATTTCAAGTTGCCTATTCATCATTCTGAAATAATGTATTCACATGTCAGTACCTTACGCAAACATTTAATTTTTGACTTAGTAAAACTTACTTCAAAGAAACTGTTTATTTAATTAAGTTTGCCTTTATTTAATTAAAAATGTTCTTGAAGTCTTTATTATTCTTTTCCTGAATATTATATGGGGTCCCCATTATATATTCACGTCACTGGAAAGCAGCAGATGAAGTAGATTAATTATGTGTTGTCGTCTTTACTTTATCGGTACAATTGAGTAAACTTGTGACAAGTTTAAAAAGGGATAACACGTCATTTTAATTTAAAAATAAAATGGGAAATTAAAATAAGTCGCAAAGGATATTTTGTCCCCTTTAATAAATTTGCATTAGCTTTGGGGAAAAATCAATTCCTGCGCTGCACGGTGACGCATTGGTGCGCTGACGTATTCCTCACGTAGATGCAGCGTTAATTGAATTGTTATTTAAAAATAAATCTTGAAAGGTCTATAATAAGTTCATTTTGTCTTCATAATTTTATCAGTGAATGTCTCATAAGAATACACAATTTGTATTATTTACAGTATTTTTAAATAGTCATAATTATTATTACCATCTTTTGGATTTTTGTATAAAGACTCGTACTCAGAGCCCCCTATTCTTGATTAAACAGGTCTTTCCCAAATCGTCTTCTTTATAAAGCCCCTCCTTTCACATTCGTCACGTTTCTCCTCTTCCTTGATGTTTACCGATTTCCCTCACTAAATTAACAGACACATCGCCCCGCAGAGCGTTCACTTCTACACGATCTTCGTTTGGACATCTCAGTCCGATGCCGTGACGTGCTGATTGCTTAATAAAGCCGCACAGCATAGTGAGTGCCCCCGATTTCCCGCGCTCCATTCTCGCGCCTGCTCACTAACGAGTCACCTGCGCGCCGCCGATGAGGATTTAAACCTGAGCTCGCGCGCTTTCTTTTATGTCGGTTTGGCGTCTTAACAGCATGGCGCGTTTGGATTGTTGGTGTCTTTTCTGGATGGCCGTTTGTTGGACGGGTGTGCAGTTTGTTTTTGCAGTGTCCGGAGACGTGACTAAGAAATGCGACGGTGACAAGGCGATGACGTTGTCATTTGCAGGATCTCCGACCCTTTTTCTCCAAAGTAAGTGCGGCGTGTCCTCGAGCATTGGGACTTGTCAGCGCCTGCGTATTCCCGTAAATCTCATCAACTTCTATCTTTTCAGAGACGAGTGGTGGAGTCGTAAATGTGATCAACAATCTCCCAGGAATTGTCCTCCGTGTAATAGCTGGTCGCACCACATTAACGGTGCCCTTTAATTCCCCGTACGGTTATGCGTCCGACAAGGTGAGTAGCGCTAACGCTTCAGCCGTTGGTTGCCGTTTTTAATTAAGTTTTGTAGTTTTGAGCCCCTCCTGCTCACTTTAGGGCTTTCAGTACGTTGTGACCATTGCTGTCGGATCTCGATCAAATCTGAAAACCTTCACGTGCCTTAAACCAGGTATGTTTCTCTTCTGGGCTGGCACAGTGAGTGTCTCTCCCGTCTTTTAATTGGGCTTTTTGACCATGGCAGCTCGCCGATCTGTGAGTGTTGCTGAGAGATGTGCAGTTGCAGCCACTGAGAAGCTCCCGTGTGGAGGGTCTTCATCCATCACTCAACCTGACTGTGAAGCCAACAACTGTTGCTATGATTCGAGCAGCAGCACCAGTCCATGCTACTATGCCAATGATGGTGAGTGGTTGGGGGCTGTGAGTGAGGATAGGTGGCTGCTACTGGATATTCATGCTTGTTTGCTTTGGCCAGTGACTGTGCAGTGCACCCTGGATGGCCAGTTTGTGGTGGTGGTGTCTGAGAAGGTGACCCTTCCTCCCCTGGATCTTGGGTCCATCCAGTTGGTGGACAGCAGTTCTCCCAGCTGCAGCCCTGTGACCAGCCTGTCCAGCTTTGTCATGTACCAGTTTCCAGTCAGTGCCTGTGGCAGCACAGTCCAGGTGAGTCTTGGGGATGTCAACCAGCACTGGCCAGAGAGCCCACTGCTGCAAATTTTGTTCAATAAGATTTTAGGCTAAAAATAGAATTTGTATTGTGTAATCTAAAACTACTGCAAATAAGGGCTGCTCTACCCTTGAATGATCTATACCCCCTTTGGAATCCTTGCAACCAGGATTAGAAAGGCAATGCTACCACCTCCTACTAGATCACCTTTCTGGTCTATGGGTAAATATTTGATGTCCCTGTTTCAGCTGGCTGGTGGCAATGTGACCTACCAGAACACCATGTCTGCTGCCATCACTGTGAGGAGTGGTCCAGAGGGCTCCATCACCAGGGACAGTGTCTACAAGTAAGGCTTCTGCACCTGCTTCCTCTAACCATAAATGTGCTCTCCCTGCTATGATGTGGTGGTTCTCTCCTCAGGTTATTCTTCCAGTGCACCTACTCGGGAAGCCAGGATGTGCAAGTGGAGGCTGAGGTGTATACTGTGGCGCCACCTCTTCCAGTAGTAGAGCAAGGGCCATTTGACCTGGAATTGGTCATTGCAACAGGTACTTTAGGGTCCCAGATGGTTTGACATGCTAATCTTTCTCAGAAAGGCTTGAAGGTTAAAAGCGTTGTGGATTTGGAGCTCTGAGGATCATGTGGTTAGGGTCTGAAAGTTTGTATCCTTTCCATGGCCAGATCCTACTTATGGCTCCTACTATGTGGATGCTGACTACCCAGTGACCAAAACTCTGAGGGATCCTGTGGCTGTGGAAGTGCACATCGTGAACAGGACTGACCCTAACCTTGTTCTGACTCTTGGGGACTGCTGGGTCACCCCAGGACCTTCTGCTTCCAGCCAGCCCCAGTGGAGCCTTCTAGTAAATGGGTAGGTGCCTCCTGTGGGAGGGTGGGGAAGGTGAGGATGGCTGTTCAGTACTAACTGGAGGGTGTGCTTGCCCAGGTGCCCAAACACAGGGGACAATTATTTGACCAGCTTGGTGACTGTGGACAGCACATCTGGAGTGGCCTACCCAAGTCATTACAAGAGATTTGTTTTTGAGATGTTTGCTTTTGTGGATCCTGTAGCTCAGCAAGCTTTGGTTAAGAAGGTGGGTTTCCTTGCTGCTTTTTTTTTGTTTTGTGGTTAATATGGTTTTGCCTGAAATTCTCAACTGGCTTCTGAGACTCTCCATCCCAAGGAATGACGAATAGAAATGTTGGTCCTTGATCTTTCTCTGTAGATCTTCATCTACTGTGTGGCTGCTGCCTGCTATCCCTCTGCCACAGATCCCTGTACTCCGAGCTGCCCTGTAAGAAGTGAGTAGCTTGTCTTGGTTTTGGTTGTAGATCTCCTAGTAGAATGTGGCCTTACGGTTTCAAATGTGGCATCCTGTCACTCAATACAAACCTGAGTGGTGTATTGACCGCTCGACCCCGTGTGAAATCTGTCTAGGTACTTTAAGGGGGTTTTGTGAGACTAAACCTTATTTTCTGATTGCCCCTGCTTTCAGGATCTGGCAGAGCTGCAGACAAGTTGGCACAAATTGCTTTCTCCAGGAAGAATGTGCTCCTTCACAGTGGTCCAGTGGTCTTTGAGGCTGAGCAGGTGCAAACATCTAAGCTGCAGGATGAAGGTAATCCTTTTGAATTGCAGTAGGCCAGGATATGGTTTTTGGTTAATGTTGACTGGAGAGTAAATTTTTTGTTCCCACAGCTGCTTTTCCCATTGGATACCTGGTGCTGGGAGCTGCAGCTGCCATGTTGATTGTGGTCCTGGTTTTAGCTGTAGTTGCTGTGAGGAGGTTCAATGTTCAAAAAGTAAATCTAAAGTATTAATAAAATTGCTGCTTGACTTGTGCTTTTTGTCTGGTTTTTGGACCAACTACAGTAGCACCCAACAGATTGCAGGTGTGGGTGTTTTTTAGGAGGGAGTTGCCCCCTCCACTACTTCAGCCATTTAACTTACTAAATCCTCTTATAGTAATGGCTGGTATGACCTTGGTCTTCTCTGGGGTGGTGGCTGCTGGTCAAAATGGGGGTGGCACCTTCTCTCGCACAACTAATGGTTCCAGCTCCCTTTTTAGATGCTGTAAGCTTTTGTACGAGAGACATTTGTGGTGGGTTCTACATTCTATCTCGGATCTTCATGTGGTTTCATGTGAGTCGTGTGGTTTTTTTCCTCCTGTGTCAAATCCGCTGCTGTACTACCTGATACGGTTAAGGTGTGAAAAAAAAAAAAACACGGTATAAGACATTTAAAATGTGTCGTGTCATTACGATCGGGATTATGCATCATTTTAGTGTCGCCAAACGTTCATGTCTTGGGAAGGAAACTGGTACGCAGTGTGGAAACAAACCAGCACAAACTGCAGGGACGTGACTCTCGGCGGGACGCAGCGCTACCCCTCCGCCACCGGTTGTAATAACAGTATTCATTATTTACTAGAAGTTGAGTTTCAGTAAATTGTAATATACACACTTTAAAGAATTTATGCATGAAAGTGATATCCTATATCAAAGGATTCTAAATGTACAAAGTGCTGGAATATCAAGCACGTGTGGCGATTTGCTGCTATGGGGACAGGAGGAAGCCCCAGAAGAAGGGAGCGAATAACTGGGTCGGTTTTAAGATATTTGAGGGTCTGATTTAATGTACGAGATTTAAAGTGGACATCGTGAGATCAAAGCTACTTAAATCATAAAACAGCTTTTCCAAGTTTTTTTTGCTCTGTGGCTAAAATCTGCAGCCGTACAGTCCGCAAGGACCCCAAAAAATAGACGGTATAGAAAATGGTACGTGAGACCTTTTAAAATGTATCACTCTCTTACACTGGGGAGTATGCGACTCTTGAATAAAAAAGCACTACGACTGCATTAGTATAGTCCGTCGTGTTGCTTCACGACATCGAGCCATTCATTAAACATCGAAGTGCGCACACCGATCCTGGAGGATCCTCAAAGCAGTTTTCTGTCACATGTGAAACGTTACTTCAGAATTTGTTTACTATCTAACTTTAATCACGATACCCCGACTTATTTTATTTTTTTCTTGGACAGCAACTCTCCAGCATTTCTGAGGATGCGTCAAATGAATGCGTGGCAGCCGTGATGTGCGTGCGCATTCTGAGCGTGAAGTTTAAGCGTAAAAGTTCAAGCAAGCAGATATGTGCTTTAGTAAAAGTGGAAGCATCCCATTGAGCTTCCTAATTAAGTAATGTTGATGTGTCCATCCAAGCAGGCGTTTTCATTTAACGTACAGGTCCTTGAAGGGACTCCGTGACTCAACAGCAGCAGGCGTGTGTCTGTTCAGTTAAATGCACAAACGGCCCAGGATTTTTCCATTTTAGATGAGCAGGATGGAGGTTCTACTACTGACAAACCCCAGGGTGTCCAAACTTGAAAGCCCCTTCACTCATCCTTCTCCTCATCCCACTACCCTCGTTATGGACATCACATAGGTCAATAATTCAGGTATTGAAGCAGAAAATAAATACCAAACTTTACATTGGGTCAATTTTAAAGTTCATTTTTTTAATTGCAGGGTCGGTGGACCAATAAATGGCACGTGTGGGGAAAAATCCAATGTTGTACCTGCTCTGATACGTGATTCCAGTACAAATATAGCACACGTGTTTTAAAATTCACAGTAAATCGGAGCATCAGCAGGGGATGCCCACTCTCTGAGAATACATTAATCATTAAGACTGCCGCTTTATACTTGACTCGGGTTCCAAAACATGAACAAGCATTTACTAAAAGTGGGATTCATTTATTGAGACCCTTTAAACAGTACACAGTGGCGGCCCCTGGTTATATGTTATATGTTGGGCACATCGGCACTTTATTTAAAAGGTAACGAGTGGCTGCCACTTGTCTCTTCTCATCTCCCTGCCTGGTTGCCTACACGGCTGTAATGCTTTGTCCTTCGCTGCAGGTGTTATTTATTGATGGGCTCAGTTACTCATTTCTCTTTTTTTTTATATATATGTGTATATATACTAGCAAAATACCCGCGCTTTGCAGCGGAGAAGTAGTGTGTTAAAGAAAAGGAAACATTTTGAAAATAACGTAACATGATTGTCAAAGTAATTGTTTTGTGTATTTGGCCGCAGCGTGACAAAGTTGTTTCCATCTAGCTGCATCAGAAAATGTACCACGACGTCCGACACGTCTCCTTTTTAGTGTTTTCTCACAGCTTGGATTGCTGCTGTTTATAATCAGTTTGAGTCTACTCACACACACATATAGTGGTCCCCGGCCGGGACGCCCAGGAAGACCGGAGGAGGGCTTGTGCCTCCTCCAGACCACGAGGGGGCGTTCGTCCTGGTTATGTTGGGGGCCTCTGGTAAAGGGCTTGTAAGCCCAGCCCTTTTGGGACCCGTGGCCACCGCCAGGCGGCACCCTAGTGCCTGAATGTCCCGGGAGCCCAGCACTTCCGCCACACCAGGAAGTGCTGGGGGGAAGACGACAGGGGACACCCGGACGGCTTCTGGGTGCGCAGCCTGCACTTCCGCCACACTGGAGAGTGTCTGCGGAGGAGTGCAGGAAAGCAGCTGGAGCCCATCCGGGTTCCTATTTAAGGGGCCGCCTTCCTCCAGTCATTGGTGGATGTGGAGTGGAAGAGGACAGAGCTGGAGAGAGGACTAGAGGCAGCCAGGAAGGCATAAGGATTGTGAGGCCTGGACATTGGGGGAATCGGTGTAAGAGGCACTGGGGTGTGCACGGTAAACTGTAAATATATATTGTATATATAATGAGTAACTGAGCCCATCAGGTATACGTGTGTGTGTGTGTGTGTGTATATGTATATATATATATATATATATACACACAGTGGGATGCAAAAGTTTGGGCAACCTTGTTAATAGTCATTATTTTCCTGTATAAATCGTTGGTTGTTACGATAAAAAATGTCAGTTAAATATATCATATAGGAGACACACACAGTGATATTTGAGAAGTGAAATGAAGTTTATTGGATTTACAGAAAGTGTGCAATAATTGTTCAAACAAAATCAGGCAGGTGCATAAATTTGGGCACCGTTGTCATTTTATTGATTCCCAAACTTTTAGAACTAATTATTGGAACTCAATTGGCTTGGTAAGCTCAGTGACCCCTGACCTCAATACACAGGTGAATCCGAGTATTTAAGGGGGTCAATTGTAAGTTTCCCTCCTCCTTTAATTTTCTCTGAAGAGTAGCAACACGGGGGTCACAAAACAACTCTCAAATGACCTGAAGACAAAGATTGTTCACCATCATGGTTTAGGGAAGGATACAGAAAGCTGTCCCAGAGATTGAAGCTGTCTGTTTCCACAGTTAGGAACATATTGAGGAAATGGAAGACCACAGGCTCAGTTCAAGTTAAGGCTCGAAGTGGCAGACCAAGAAAGATTTCGGATAGACAGAAGCGACGAATGGTGAGAACAGTCAGAGTCAACCCACAGACCAGCACCAAAGACCTACAACATCATCTTGCAGCAGATGGAGTCACTGTGCATCGTTCAACCATTCGGCACACTTTACACAAGGAGATGCTGTATGCGAGAGTGATGAAGAGGAAGCACAAACAGAGCCGCTTGAGGTCTGCTCAAGCACATTTGGACAAGCCAGCTTCATTTTGGAATAAGGTGCTGTGGACTGATGAAACTAAAATGGAGTTATTTGGGCATAACAAGGGGCGTTATGCATGGAGGAAAAAGAACACAGCATTCCAAGAAAAACACCTGCTACCTACAGTCAAATATGGTGGTGGTTCCATCATGCTGTGGGGCTGTGTGGCCAGTGCAGGGACTGGGAATCTTGTCAAAGTTGAGGGACGATGGATTCCACTCAGTATCAGCAGATTCTGGAGACCAATGTCCAGGAATCAGTGACAAAGCTGAAGCTGCGCCGGGCTGGATCTTTCAACAAGACAACGACCCGAAACACTGCTCAAAATCCACTAAGGCATTCATGCAGAGGAACAAGTACAACGTTCTGGAATGGCCATCTCAGTCCCCAGACCTGAATAGAATTGAAAATCTGTGGTGTGAGTTAAAGAGAGCTGTCCATGCTCGGAAGCCATCAAACCTGAATGAACTAGAGATGTTTTGTAAAGAGGAATGGTCCAAAATACCTTCAACCACAATCCAGACTCTCATTGGAACCTACAGGAAGCGTTTAGAGGCTGGAATTTCTGCAAAAGGCGGATCTACTAAATATTGATTTCATTTCTTTTTTGTGGTGCCCAAATTTATGCACCTGCCTGATTTTGTTTGAACAATTATTGCACACTTTCTGTAAATCCAATAAACTTCATTTCACTTCTCAAATATCACTGTGTGTGTCTTCTATATGATATATTTAACTGACATTTTTTACTGTAACAAACAATGATTTATACAGGAAAATAATGACTATTAACAAGGTTGCCCAAACTTTTGCATCCCACTGTATATATATATATATATATATATATATATATATATTGCTCAAAAAAATTAAATTAACACTTTGAAAACACATCAGATCTCAATGGGAAAAGAAATCCTCCTGGATATCTATACTGATATAGACTGGGTAATGTGTTAGGAACGAAAGGATGCCACATCGTTTGATGGAAATGAAAATGATCAACCTACAGAGCCCTGAATTCAAAGACGCCCCAAAAATCAGAGTGAAAAATGATGTGGCAGGCTAGTCCATTTTGCCCAAATTTAATTGCAGCAACTCAAATTGTACGCAGCACTTTGTATGGCCCCTGTGTTCTTGTATACATGCCTGACAACATCGGTGCATGCTTCTAATGAGATGACAGATGGTGTTGTGGGGATCTCCTCCCAGATCTGGACCAGGGCATCACTGAGCTCCTGGACAGTCTGAGGTGCAACCTGGTGGCATTGGATGGACCAAAACATAATGTCCCAGAGGTGTTCTATTGGATTTAGGTCAGGAAAGTGTGGTGGCCAGTCAATGGTATCAATTCCTTCATCCTCCAGGAACTGCCTGCATACTCTCACCACATGAGGCCAGGAATTGTCGTGCACCAGGAGCCACTGTACCAGCATAGGGTCTGACAATGGGTCCAAGGATTTCATCCTGATACCTAATGGCAGCCAAGGTGCCTTTGTCAAGCCTTTAGCGGTCTGTGTGACCCTCCATGGATATGCCTCCCCAGACAATCATTAACCCACCACCAAACTGCTCATGCTGAATGATGTTACAGGCAGCATAATGTTCTCCATGGCTTCTCCAGACCCTTTCACTTCTGTCACATGCTCAGGGTGAACCTGCTCTCATCTGTAAAAGCACAGGGCACCAGTGGTGCATCTGCCAATTCTGGTATTCTATGGCGAATGCCAATCGAGCTGCATGCTGCTGGGCAGTGAGCTCAGGGCCCATTAGAGGACATGGGGCCCTTGGGTCACCCTCATGAAGTCTTTCTGGTTGTTTGGTCAGAGACATTCACACCAGTGGCCTGCTGGAGGTCATTTTGTAGGGCTCTGGCAGTGCTCATCCTGTTCCTCCTTGCCCAAAGGAGCAGATACTGGTCCTGCTGATGGGTTATGGACCTTCTATGGCCCTCTCCAGCTCTCCTAGAGTAACTGCTTGTCTCCTAGAATCTCCTCCATGCCCTTGAGACTGTGCAGGGAGACACAGCAAACCTTCTGGCAATGACACGTATTGATGTGCCATCCTGGAGAAGTTGGACTACCTGTGCAACCTCTGTAGGGTCCAGGTATCGCCTCATGCTACCAGTAGTGACACTGACTGTAGCCAAATGCAAAACTAGTGAAGAAACAGTCAGAAAAGATGAGGAGGGAAAAATGTCAGTGGCCTCCACCTGTTAAACCATTCCTGTTTTGGGGTCATCTCATTGTTGCCCCTCTAGTGCATCTGTTGTTAATTTCATTAACACCACAGCAGCTGAAACTGATTAACAACCCCTCTGCTACTTAACTGACCAGATTAATATCCCATAAGTTTCATTGACTTTATGCTATACTCTGAATAAAAGTGTTCCTTTAATTCTTTTGACCAGTATATATATATATATATATATATATATATATATATATATATATATATATATATATATATATATATACAGTATGTATGTGTCTATATGTGTGTGTACAGCTTTGGTCACTGAGTACAAGGTCAAAATAATAAAAATATAGTCTAAGTTATTAAACAGTAACATTAACGTTTTAAGAAGTACAGCTACATTGAGCACTACTCAAGTGGTTGCGGGTAAACTACATTTTAAAAGACGGTATAACACAACAGGTAAGTAGTACTAACAGCAGCTAAAATATATACGGATCATCTCTCGGTAGTTGATCCCCTTTGAAAGGCGCTACACGACGGCTGTGGTATAGAAATTAGATTTTCTAAGTGAACGTCCAAATTTCTGCCTCTGGTAATGTGCCTTACCGGTATTACCAGCAATTAAAGAAAATCATTTTTGTCTTCTGCAGTGTTAAGAGAGAAAGGCTTTGGTTTGGGATAAAAGGAAAAAAGGTGTAAAAAAGGAAACTTGCCTTTTTCTTTTATATAGTGTAGAGAGAGGTCTTCACTGACGATATGAGCGTCGCGGTGGGTTTCGTGTAGACTGGTGAGACGGCCCTGCCATTAACTGTCCGGGATGGCACTGTCGGTCCTCCACTCCTGTGTGTGTCTTCATAATCCGACCTGATGACCTCATAATTGTATATGTGTAAAAGAAAGTGCAAAGCACCTTAATATTAGTTTGCCGCGGTCTAGAAATGGGATCCCGTGTTTGCAGTTGTCTGGGCTATAGCTCATGGGAAGGGGGAAAAAATGAAAGGTGTTTACTTTCACTTAAGGCAGAAGCACAGTCAGCGTCTCAAAGGCTGGCTGCCCGACTTTTGTAGTATTTTTGCAGTGCAGGAAACGCCAAGTTTTGCAGACATGTTGGCATGAGCAAAATTCTTCGCGCTCTTTAGAGGTCTTGCTTTCTCTGCGTACTGCGTTCATAGTCAGTTGACGTGAACCGCTCGGAGTACATGCATTGAAGCTTTTGAGCTGGGCCTGTGCCATCTCGTGTGATCTTGTGATGTCCACGGCATTATTTAATGTTAGCTAAGACCCGGCACTTAAAAGTTTCTCGCTACAGCAATTTGAACTCCGTTACAAAGTGATCCAAATTCTCGTTTATAACTTGTGTCTTCTCATTAAACTTGTATCTCGGGCATAAAGTATTCAGCGTTTTTCTTCAGCGCTCTTTGGGGGCTCTACCTTTTTTTCTATGTACTGCGGTCCTAGTCAGTTCACGTGATTACGTGGGAGGCGTGATGGTCACATGCAGCTCCGCCCCCCACGGCCATCGGGCTAACGTCCATTACAATATATGGAGAAAAATAGGTTCCAATTAAGATCATTACGCGTAGAATTTCGAAATGAAACCTGCCCAACTTTGTAAGTAAGCTGTATGGAATGAGCCTGACAAATTTCAGCCTTCTACCTACACGGGAACTTGGAGAATTAGTGATGAGTCAGTGAGTGAGTGAGGGCTTTGCCTTTTATTTGTGTGTGTGTGTGTGTATGTGTGTATATATATATATATATATATATATATATATATATATATATATATATATATATATATATATATATATATATATAAACATACATACAGGTGCTGGTCATAAAATTAGAATAACATGAAAAAGTTGATTTATTTCAGTAATTCAATTCAAAAAGTGAAACTTGTATATTAGATTCATTCATTACACACAGACTGATGTATTTCAAATGTTTATTTCTTTTAATTTTGATGATTATAACTGACAACTAATGAAAGTCCCAAATTCAGTACCTCTGAAAATTAGAATATTGTGAGAAGGTTCAATATTGAAGACACCTGGTGCCGCACTCACTCTAATCAGCTAATGAACTCCAAACACCTGTAGAAGCCTTTCAAAGGTCTCTCAGTCGAGTTCTGTAGGCTACACAATCACGTGGAGGACTGCTGACTTGACAGTTGTCCAAAAGACGACCATTGACACCTCGCACAAGGAGGACAAGACACAGAAGGTCATTGCTAAAGAGGCTGGCTGTTCACAGAGCTCTGTGTCCAAGCACATTAATAGAGAGAGGTGAAGGGAAGGACAAGATGTGGTAGAAAAAAGTGTACAAGCAATAGGGATAACCGCTTGTACCCTGGAGAGGATTGTGAAACAAAACTGTGGGGGAGATTCACAAAGAGTGGACTGCAGCTGGAGTCAGTGCTTCAAGAACCTCCACGCACAGACGTATGCAAGACATGGGCTTCAGCTGTCACAGTCCTTGTGTCAAGCCACTCTTGAACAAGAGACAGCGTCAGAAGCGTCTCAACTGGACTGCTGCCGAGTGGTCCAAAGTTATGTTCTCTGATGAAAGTAAATTTTGCATTTCCTTTGGAAATCAAGGTCCCAGAGTCTGGAGGAAGAGAGGAGAGGCACAGAATTCACGTTGCTTGAGGTCCAGTGTAAAGTTTCCACAGTCAGTGATGGTTTGGGGTGCCATGTCATCTGCTGGTGTTGGTCCATTGTGTTTTCTGAGGTCCAAGGTCAACGCAGCCATCTACCAGGAAGTTTTAGAGCACTTCATGCTTCCTGCTGCGGACGAACTTTACGAAGATGCCGATTTCATTTTCCAACAGGACCTGACACCTGCACACAGTGCCATAACTACCAGTACCTGGTTTGATGACCATGGTATCACTGTTCTTGATTGGCCAGCAAACTCGCCTGACCTCAACCCCATAGAAAATCTGTGAGGTATTGTGAAGAGAAAGATGCAATACGCCAGAGCCAACAATTCAGAAGAGCTGAAGGCCACTATCAGAGCAACATGGGCTCTCCTAACACCTGAGCAGTGCCACAGACTGACCGACTCCATGCCACGCCGCATTGCTGCAGTAATCCAGGCCAACTAAATATTGAGTGCTGTACCCGCTCAGACATTTCATGTTCATACCTTTCAGTTGGCCAACATTTCTAAAAATCCTTTTTTTTACATTGGTCTTAATTGATATTCTAATTTACGAGATACTGAATTTGGGACTTTCATTAGTTGTCAATTATAATCATCAAAATTAACAGAAATAAACATCTGAAATACATCAGTCTGTGTGTAATGAATGAATCGAATATACAAGTTTCACTTTTTTAAATAAATCAACTTTTGTCATGATATTCTAATTTTATGACCAGCACCTGTATATAAATATATCTCATATACACACAATCCAACGTTTGTATGTCTGTCTGCTTTTCATAAGAGAACAGCTTGACAGATTTAGATTGAGTTTTTACATATAATTTGCTTGAACATTCCGGTTGTTTTTGTGACTTCTCTCATCGCACTAAGTATCAGAGTGCACTTGCAGGAGCGACTTATTCATGAAAATCTGAGACAGAGGGGAGGGGCAAGTGGGCGGGGCCTTCATTCACGCGCCAGTCTCTATTCAAGCCACTCTGCCTCTCGCCATGTGTTGGAGTGTTCCTTGTCTCCGCTTAGCTAGCGATACCTGTTTGTTTACTGATATTTAAAGTTTGTCCTGTTTCATTTACTAGGTGGGTATGAGCCACATGGGAAAAGCTAGTTTTAAATAAAATAGTATATGGAATAAAACTCCCACATCACATTGGCACACTGTATGAGGTTTATCACTCGATTGGACAAGCTGGTTCACTTTGTCAAGTGGCGACCCATCATAGACGCGTCCACGATCACATAGTTTAATACAGAATACAAGCGGAAGAGGCCGGCGGCATCACGCATGCGTTCTACGTCCTCGTGTGACACTCATTGGTGCTCATGAATCAATTCCCATGTCAAGTTTCTAATTTGGAGACATTGTAAAAATTGTGTTTATGGAAGTTAAATTTAGAGTGTAATTGTCTTTAGGATGGCAAGGCTTATCTATTTATAGATTTCTAAATAATTTAATCCCGTAGGTTTTCCAAAACATTAAAAACTCTCTAAGTTTGAGAGGATGGAAAAAAAAAATGGATATCATTTAGTGTCACACACACGTGCTCATGGGAGGCAGATAAATGGACCAAAAGAGAGGTAATTAAGGTTATGGTTGAATATCAAATAGAATGGGGGTAGAGGTGAACATCCAAAAGTGTGTGTGCGTGTTTTTAACTTTGTAGGCGTTGGCCAGGACCCTCCATTGAGGAAGCAGTGATATTTCAGTTCAGATATTAATTTTAGTTTTTTTTTATTTTATTTAATTCTGTTTTTAAAATAATACTAATATTATGTAAAAAAAAGTCAAAAATAAAATCCTTTTTATTTCCCCCTGTTACAAGACCCCCAAATGCTGGCGTATAAAATTAATTTTTATTTCGTTCTACTCTTCAGTAAAGTCAACACTTTATATTTTTATTTAGTTCTGTGTTTAAAATTGTACTAATATTATGTAAAAAAAAAAGCCAGAACAATAGAAAATATAAACAAACATTTTAGTTTGTTTTCTGTTACAAGACCCCAAATGCTGGCCTACACATATTTCAATGCAAGTTACGTTTCAGTCAACAAAATACACTCACAGTTCATAATGCCGTTAAACACAGTTTGAATATCGACGATCAGACAGATGACGTGGCCTAATGAGTGTCGTCAGCAGGATCAAATGTTTCAACCCCAGAAACCAGTCGGTGCGGCGAGCACGTTACTGATAAGCTTATAACAAGCATGCACTCCGAGGGATTTGTTCACGTTGTAGCGACGTCCAGTGCACAGATAGCCACACAGTGGAAATATTCACTTGACGGACGCCAGTGATGCAGTGGCACAGATGAGGTCCTCAGCCACTTGCGCCAGCACACTGCATGGTTACGATGTGTGCTGCCAGTACTGAAGGGCAGGGACGTGCGGTGAGGTTCACGGCTGGTGACTCCTTCAGAGTGCACGGAAAAAAAGGGAAATGGCAGCTTGTTACATTTACAAGAATGTATTTACTTTATATTGCATGTATTGTTTATGTTCCACTTTCGAACATAACTCAATCATATTTAATTTATTGAATCCTGTGGGATGTGCAATATACTAATTTCAGTCATTTAGGTAGAAGTCAAATTATTTATATTTAGTCCTCACTGGAAATTGAATATGCACCAATCGGATTAATCATCAGCAGAGGCGGAAAAGTCATGCGACTTCAAAAAACCAACAGGTTTGAGTTATTGTCGATGGTTAAGAGCAAAAGGTTAGTGAAATAAAAGTTAAAAAAACAAAAACACACACAACAAGAAATATTCAGATATTCATTTCAAATACTTAATCACACAGACTAACGTTACTCCGTTTTGCGTTTTTTCTTGTATTCTCCGTGTTTTGTCAAGGTGGCACGGTGGCGCAGTGGTAGCGCTGCTGCCTCGCAGTAAGGCAGCGTTTCTCAACCTTTAAGTATTTGCGACCCGAGTTTTCATAACAGTTTTTATCGCCCCCCCCCAAACATTTGTTTGAAATGTACAGTAAATGCATATTTTATTATACCTACTTAACTTTTAGCGACATTTA
The DNA here is from genome assembly GCF_016835505.1 of Polypterus senegalus. NCBI lineage: Eukaryota > Metazoa > Chordata > Cladistia > Polypteriformes > Polypteridae > Polypterus > Polypterus senegalus. The sequence continues at coordinate 238,071,004 of NC_053157.1, read as the reverse complement.
TCTAACTCTATATTTATTGTTCTAGTATCAGAATGTAGTTTAAGTTAATTTGTTTTGGTTTCAACAGACGTTTTTTTCATATTTTTGATTCTTGTTTTCTTTTTTCCACATCTTCGCCCCCTTTTTTGTTACTTTGCGCCCTACAGGTTGAGAGCCACTGCAGTAAGGAGACCCGGGTTCTCTTGTTCTCCCTGCGTGGAGTTGCATTATTGACATGAGCCATGTTTATTTAACATAACAATTAATTTAACAGAGAATGAAGAAGTTTCATTCATTTTATATACAAATAGCATGTTTCGAAATATAATAATTTAGTGCATTAAGCATAATAAAAGTATTTTTGATAAAAACAACTATGTGCAACAGATGTACATATATATATGTATATATATATGTATATATATATATATATATATATATATATATATATATATATTTTTTATTTTAATCTGACATGCCATTTTTTCAGTGTGAGATTTACGAATATATGAACCCCAAAGAGTCGCTTATTCACTATTCAACTGGCAGCATACACACTGTCTACTGGTGATGTTTCATATCTCATCAGCATTCTTTACACACACATTGACAGGTAAGGCATATTTGGCTGATAAAGAACAGCGAGAGAGACAGCGAGAGCGCGCATTTGCTCTTCACCCTGCATGTGTTCAAAATTCGCCGTTGCGATTCCACAATTCAAACTCATTCAGTACAAATGAAAGTGTAGACTGGTGTACAAAAAAAACGGATTTCAGTTGTGACATTAATTTAAATATTTAGCTGTTTTTAAAATGTTTTAATTCTGATGCTTTCATCGATTTTAATACAGACTGTTCAACAAAAGGATAACAAGAAAAACAAAAGAATATTTTATTTAAGGTCTAAATTTAGTTTTGTAAATATTGGATAGTTATTTTTTTAGTCTGATCCCACTTTTTATAAAATTGAAAACCGTTTGTGGTCTTACCTTTATTTGTAAATGAAGTCCATGCGCCTATCCGTCTCCACGGGAATCTCCGCCGCTTTCTTGTAAAAGTCCTTAATTTCCTTTTGTTTTAAAATTCTTAATCTTCCGTTTGGCAGTCAATCGGAACAAAATAATAATAATAATAATAATAATAATAATAATAATAATAATAGGCCCGCTGCTATGCCCTTGATTTTCTGATATTGCTGACTTGCTGGCGTCTCTGTGTCAGCAGCAACCAGCACCTGTTGAGCTCACATGCGCCCCCTTCAGGCCGGCACGGTATTGTCAGCCTCACCTGGTTTTCCACTGCGGTTTTGTGTCCGATATGTCACACACATTCATTAAAGATATTAGCCAGACTGTGGAAAGTCAGGGTGTGTAATAAACGTGTCTGCACACCTTATATTGGCAACATGCAGAGAGACAGCAACAGGCATGCGTATCATCCCCGCGTGTGAGGAGAGCGCAGTCCGACCTGAGGCGAGTCTCGTCGCTGACGCATCTTGCGTTTCGCCCTTCTATTTAAACAGGAAATGCACCAATTCAGCGATTTTGACTATAAAAAAAATCAAAACTACTGGAATCATACAGAAAACAGTTATAGCACAAACCGTTGGACACATGTATTATTATTATTTTTTTTTTTTTACTTTTCATGATGACAGGTGAAGCTCCGCAAGTCCCTGGGCGTGAGTGCCACTGGTCTGAAGTCATGAGGTGAAGAGGCGCCTGCTGTCTTTGGAACAGGAAAAATGCACGATATTTCCCACAGCAGTGACACTTTCTGAAACCTTAGGGACAGACTGAGCAGGTGACAGAGGACACCACAAAGTTGGTCATCGCAGGCCTTAAGAACTCGGGGACTGACCCCCTCCTGTCCTGCTTTATACTTGATCATCAGTTATGGGCTGTGCACGCTGATGGTCAGTGGTGGGCTCATCATTTGCCATTCCAGCTGGCATGGTAGGAGTTGTTGGTGTAATAGGGGAGGAGGACTGGTCATTGGAAGACGGTGGCAGTGTTGAGGGAAAACCTATTAAGAAATGGCTTCTGGGTCTTAGCTTTGCCCACATCCCTTTCCAAGACTCTGAGCCCTGGAATCCGGTAACAATGCCCAGTCCACTTCAACATCCTTCACGTGATTTTGTTTTCTAGTTTCACTTAGTAAGCGTCCTTTCCTTCACTCCGCTTTTTCTTTCGCGCATGGCATCTGTCCTTCAGAGATCCTCCTTGTCACCAGATTTGAATGCTCTTCTCCTTTTAACTCAATTCGGTAGACCTTTTAGCACCTCAGTAATTCAAAGTCTTGCTGTTTCTGGGTCCTACTGTGTCTACACAGAAGTTAACACAGTGTGTGACGCAGTGACAGAGTCCCTCTACATCGCCCCCATTTGACTCGCACATCATTTCCCAATGTGTGTCATTTGGAAACAGCCCTCCTCACTACTCTGGTGATGAAAGGTGTGACACCCCCCTGTCATGTCCCCTCAGAATACAAGGAAGTGAGCGATGGAATCAAATCAAGCTCGATATACAAGAATGATCAGTCAAGTATCACAATATCAAAATCAAACAGAAGCCCCCCACCACCCCACCAATATGGCACAACTCTGGGACATCAGCGTTCTAATGTTCGTGAACTGAAGTAAGTGACAGTCCTTCTGTGCCCCCCTAGCACCCCCACAGCCGACTGCTGCCCAAGGCCTTCTTACCTCCCCTACAGGTAAGTACACTGTTTGTAATAAATCGGTCTTTGTATCGTTTAGTGACTATGTCTCTCGAAGTCTCGCGATTCGACCTTTCACAACAGCTTGCCATCGAATCACAGGCCTGCAGCCGGCAAGAAGATGGATCAGGTTGTGGTCAGATGTGCCCAAAGGAGTAAGAAGATTACACTTAAATACATCTTTAAGATTTGAATACGGCAGGCCCAGCTTGTTATGTCTGGTCACAAACTGATAGACATTTGTCCTTACACCTCCTAAAATGACAAGGCAGCAACAAATTATAACTGCAGTGAAAAATTGACCTGATCCAAAATAATTCAATGGATGCTTTCTGCCATTAAAAACAACTGTAAAATCCACTTAGAAATAGAGCAACCAGACACACAGAGACCCTTATCCTTTTACTGTCTTTCCAACAGATTGATGCATAACAAGCATGTTTATCAATAAAATCCATCACATGAGAAACATTAACACTGCATTTAAAAATCGCACACCAAAAGCCATACAGTAGAGGCTTATGCATTTCATATGGGATTCCAGCAGATGGCACATCACAAACATTAACACTGCTTTCACGAATCTCACACACAATGGCATATTACAGAAACAAATGTGTTGCATATGCATTATATGTTGCACTTCAATCATCAGTGTTGAGGTCTTTAACCCATTTTAGACAGCTAACACTGCTTTTACAAATCTCACAGCCAAAGGCATATACTAGAAACATATGCATTGCATTTGTAATTCCAACAGATGGCGCATCTCAGACACTAACAATTCTTTACGAATACCACTCTTAATGGCATATAACAGAAACAAATGCTTTGCATTCGTCATTCCAACAGATGGTGCATCACAAACATTAACAATGCTTTTACAAACCCCACTCCTAATGGCACATATCTGAGGCTTATGCATTGCATTTGTAATTCAAACAGATGGCACATCTCAGATATTAACACTGCTTTACAAACTTCACTCCTACAGGCATAAAACAAACAATTGCATTACATTTGTCATTGCAACAGGTGGCACATCAGAAAGACTAACACAACTTTTACGGATCCAACTCCCAATGCCATATAACAGAAACAACTGTGTTGCATATGCATTAAACGGTGCACTGCAATCATCAGCACTGAGGTCTTTAACCCATTTTAGACAGCTAACAGTGCTTTTACAAATCCCATAACAAAAGACATAGAGACATATGCATTGCATTTGTAATTCTAACAGATGGCGCATCACAAACACTAACAATTCTTTATGAATCTCACTCTTAATAGCTTGTAACAGAAACAACTGCATTGCATTTTTCTTTCCAACAGATGGTGCATCACAAAATTAACACTACTCATACAAATCCCATTCCCAATGGCATATAAGAGAAGTATATACATTACATTTGTCATTCTAACAGATGACACATCACAAACATTAGCACTGCTTTCACAAATCTCACACACAATGGCATATTACAGAAACAAATGTGTTGCATATGCATTATATGTTGCACTTCAATCATCAGTGTTGAGGTCTTTAACCCATTTTAGACAGCTAACACTGCTTTTACAAATCCCACAGCCAAAGGCATATACTAGAAACATATGCACTGCATTTGTAATTCCAACAGATGGCGCATCTCTTAACATTAACACTTCTTTATGAATCCCACCCTTAATGGCATATAACAGAAACAAATGTTTTGCATTCTTCATTCCAACAGATGGTGCATCACAAACATTAACAAGGCTTTTACAAATCCCACTCCTAATGGCATATAATAGAGGCAAACGCATTGCATTTGTAATTCCAACAGATGGCACATCTCAAACATTAACACTGCTTTCACGAATCCCACTCCCAAAAACATATAACAGAAACAATTACGTTGCATATGCAGTATATGGTGTGTAGCCGCCGTTGCATAAGGTGAAGTCAGGCACGGGTAAGACGCGTGTCAAAGAAATCTCTCAGTCCAAAAGTTCCTTTTAAAAATATTTAGTGAAAGTTAAAGGCAAATAATCCATACAAGAATAAAAAGAAAAATCGTTACACACACACAAAAAAAAAAAGAAAATGTATCTTTTATAAACTTAGCTTTTCTTAAGAAGCTTTGGTTATTTCTGTACTTAAACTTTCTTTCTTTCTATACTTAAAGGTTCTTAATTTCGTCTTCTGTATGCCTTAAAATAAAATATTTAAGAGTTGAACCGTATGTTTATGTGTTATTTCACACTCAATAGGCCCGTAGGCCGTTGGCACATAGACATGCATAAGCACGAACGCGAGCACAAACAAGAACACGGTTAAAAAACCGTATGCCTCTGTACCTTACACAAAGGCAAGGCTGGACACTAACTAACGAACATTGTTTACTCATAACTGTTAAGAAATGACAGGAAAATACCAACTTAATTCTATACACGGGGGTTATAGGAACCTCCCATATTTTATGCATTATCATCTAATAAATATTCATATATTTTATAGAACTAGGAAAATGCATCTTACATGGGGCACTGCAATCATTAGCACAGAGGTCTATAACCCATTTTAGACAGCTAACAGTGCTTTAAAAGACATATAGTAGAGACATATGCATTGCATTTGTAATTTTAACAGATGGCACATCATAAACACTAACACTTCTTTATTAATATAACTCTTAGCTTATAACAGAAACAAATGCATTGCATTTTTCTTTCCAACATTCGGTGCATCATAAAATGAACACTACAGTACTTATACAAATCCCACTCCCAGTGTCATATAGAGGCATAAGCATTGCATATGTCATTCTAACAGATGACACATCTCAAACATTAACACTTTGGCGAATCCCACTCCCAATAGCATATAACAGAAGCAAACGTTTTGTATCTACATTATGTGATGTGCTGCAGTCATCAGCACTAAGGTTTTTCTTAGACTTTAACCCATTTTAAATTGCTAATCTAATGATTCCTATGCTACTAGCTGTATAACCTTAAAGGGTCTTCTTTTCCAGCAGGTGCCCATCCAGCAGAAATGCATACAACAAATGACTACATTAAAATGCATTTGAAATAAACGTACAAATAACCAAGAAACATTTCACAGAGTATTGCAATTTCAAGTTGCCTATTCATGATTCTGAAATAATGTATTCACATGTCAGTACCTTATGCAAACATTTAATTTTTGACTTAGTAAAACTTACTTCAAAGAAACTTTTGATTTAATTAAGTTTGCCTTTTTTTAAATTAAAAATTTTCTTGAAGTCTTTATTATTCTTTTCCTGAATATTATATGGGGTCCCCATTATATATTCACGTCACTGGAAAGCAGCAGATGAAGTAGATTAATTATGTGTTGTCGTCTTTACTTTATCGGTACAATTGAGTAAACTTGTGACAAGTTTAAAAAGGGATAACACGTCATTTTAATTTAAAAATAAAATGGTAAATTAAAATAAGTCGCAAAGGATATTTTGCCCCCTTTAATATATTTGCATTAGCTTTGGGGAAAAAAATCAATTGTTGCGCTGCACGGTGACGCATTGGTGCGCTGACGCATTCCTCACGTAGATGCAGCGTTAAGATTTCTCCTTTGCGGGAAGCTCACTCTAATACTATAATTTTACTGCTAAACAAATGAAAAAAAGCGGATAAAGGAAGTATTTAAAACTGATGATAAAGAGAGAGAATTGTTATTTTAAAATATATCTTGAAAGGTGCTATAATAAGTTAATTTTGTCTTCATAATTTTATCAGTGAATGTCTCTTAAGAATATACAATTTGTATTATTTACAGTATTTTTAAATAGTCATAATTATTATTACCATCTTTTGGATTTTTGTATAAAGACTCGTACTCGGAGCCCCCTTTTCTTGGTTAAACAGGTCTTTCCCAAACCGTCTTCTTTATAAAGCCCCTCCTTTCACATTCGTCACGTTTCTCCTCTTCCTTGATGTTTACCGATTTCCCTCACTAAATTAACAGACACATCGCCCCGCAGAGCTTTCACTTCTACACGATCTTCGTTTGGACATCTCAGTCCGATGCCGTGACGTGCTGATTGCTTAATAAAGCCGCACAGCATAGTGAGTGCCCCCGATTTCCCGCGCTCCATTCTCGCGCCTGCTCACTAACGAGTCACCTGCGCGCCGCCGATGAGGATTTAAACCTGAGCTCGCGCGCTTTCTTTTATGTCGGTTTGGCGTCTTAACAGCATGGCGCGTTTGGATTGTTGGTGTCTTTTCTGGATGGCCGTTTGTTGGACGGGTGTGCAGTTTGTTTTTGCAGCGTCCGGAGACGTGACTAAGAAATGCGACGGTGACAAGACGATGACGTTGTCATTTGCAGGATCTCCGACCCTTTTTCTCCAGAGTAAGTGCTGCGTGTACTCGAGCATTGGGACTTGTCAGCGCCTGCGTATTCCAGTAAATCTCATCAACTTCTATCTTTTCAGAGACGAGTGGTGGAGTCGTAAATGTGATCAACAATCTCCCAGGAATTGTCCTCCGTGTAATAGCTGGTCGCACCACATTAACGGTGCCCTTTAATTCCCCGTACGGTTATGCGTCCGAGAAGGTGAGTAGCGCTAACGCTTCAGCCGTTGGTTGCCGTTTTTAATTAAGTTTTGTAGTTTTGAGCCCCTCCTGTTCACTTTAGGGCTCTCAGTACGTTGTGACCATTGCTGTCGGATCTCGATCAAATCTGAAAACCTTCACGTGCCTTAAACCAGGTATGTTTCTCTTCTGGGCTGGCACAGTGAGTGTCTCTCCCGTCTTTTAATTGGGCTTTTTGACCAACGCAGCTCGCCGATCTGGGAGTGTTGCTGAGAGATGTGCAGTTGCAGCCAGCGAAAAGCTCCCTTGTGGAGGGTCTTCATCCATCACTCAAGCTGACTGTGAAGCCAACAACTGTTGCTACGATTCAAGCAGCAGCACCAGTCCATGCTACTATGCCAATGATGGTGAGTGGTTGGGTGTGAGTGAGCAAAGATGGCTGCTGCTGGATATTCATATTTGTGTTTGCTTTGGCCAGTGACTGTGCAGTGCACCCTGGATGGCCAGTTTGTGGTGGTGGTGTCTGAGAAGGTGACCCTTCCTCCCCTGGATCTTGGGACCATCCAGTTGGTGGACAGCAGTTCTCCCAGCTGCAGCCCTGTGACCAGCCAGTCCAGCTTTGTCATGTATCAGTTTCCAGTCAGTGCCTGTGGCAGCACAGTTCAGGTTAGTCTTGGGGATGTCAACCAGCACTGGCCAGATAGCCCACTGCTGCTAATTTTGTTCAATAAGATTTTAGGCTAAAAATAGAATTTGTATTGTGTAATCTAAAACTACTGCAAGTAAGGGCTGCTCTACACTTGGTTGCAAGGATTCCAAAGGGGTATAGATCATTCAAGATTAGAAAGACAATGCTACCACCTCCTACTAGATCGCCTTTCTGGTCTATGTGGGTAAATACTTGAAATGTCCCTGTTTCAGCTGGCTGGTGGCAATGTGACCTACCAGAACACCATGTCTGCTGCCATCACTGTGAGGACTGGTCCAGAGGGCTCCATCACCAGGGACAGTGTCTACAAGTAAGGCTTCTGAACCACCTTCCTCTAACCCTAAATGTGCTCTCCCTGCTATGATGTGGTGTTTCTCTCCTCAGGTTATTCTTCCAGTGCACCTACTCGGGAAGCCAGGATGTGCAAGTGGAGGCTGAGGTGTATACTGTGGCGCCACCTCTTCCAGTAGTAGAGCAAGGGCCATTTGACCTGGAATTGGTCATTGCAACAGGTACTTTAGGGTCCCAGATGGTATGACTTGCTCATCTTTCTCAGAAAGGCTTGATGGTTAAAAGCTTGATGGATTTGGAGCTCTGAGGATCATGTTGTTAGGGTGTGAAAGTTTGTCTCCTTTCCATGGCCAGATCCTTCCTATGGCTCCTACTATCTGGATGCTGACTACCCAGTGACCAAAACTCTGAGGGATCCTGTGGCTGTGGAAGTGCACATCGTGAACAGGACTGACCCTAACCTTGTGCTGACTCTAGGGGACTGCTGGGTCACCCCAGGACCTTCTGCTTCCAGCCAGCCCCAGTGGAGCCTTCTAGTAAATGGGTAGGTGCCCCCTGTGGGAGGGTGGGGAAGGTGAGGATGGCTGTTCAGTGCTAACTGGAGGGTGTGCTTGGCCAGGTGCCCAAACACGGGGGACAACTATTTGACCAGCTTGGTGACTGTGGACAGCACATCTCGAGTGGCCTACCCAAGTCATTACAAGAGATTTGTTTTTGAGATGTTTGCTTTTGTGGATCCTGTAGTTCGGCAAGCTTTGGCAGAGAAGGTGGGTTTCCTTGCTGATTTTTGTTTTGTGCTCAATATGGTTTTGCCTGAAATTCTCAACTGGCTTCTGAGATGCTCCATCCCAAGGAATGCCGAATATATCTGGCTACTAGAAATGTTGGTCCATGACTGTCCTTGATCTTTCTCTGTAGATCTTCATCTACTGTGTGGCAGCTGCCTGCTATCCCTCTGCCACAGACCCCTGTACTCAGAGCTGCCCTGTAAGAAGTGAGTAGCTTGTCATGGTTTTGGTTGTAGATCTCCTAGTAGAATGTGGCATTACGGTTTCAAATGTGGCATCTTGTCAGTCACTCAATACAAACCTGAGTGGTGTATTGACCGCTAGACTCCGTGTGAAATCTGTCTGGGTACTTTAAGGGGGATTAGTGTGTTTTGTGAGACTAAACCTTATTGTCTGATTGCCCCTGCTTTCAGGATTTGGCAGAGCTGCGGACAAGTTGGCACAAATTGCTTTCTCCAGGAAGAATGTGCTCCTTCACAGTGGTCCAGTGGTCTTTGAGGCTGAGCAGGTGCAAACATCTAAGCTGCAGGATGAAGGTAATCATTTTTAATTACAGTAGGCCAGGATATGGTTTTTGGTTAACGTTGACTGGAGAGTAAATTTTGTTTCTTCCCACAGTTGCCTTTCCCCCTGGATACCTGGTGCTGGGATCTGCAGCTGCCATGTTGATTGTGGTCCTGGTTTTAGCTGTAGTTGCTGTGAGGAGGTTCAATGTTCAAAAAGTAAATCTGAAGTATTAATAAAATTGCTGCTTGACTTGTGCTTTTTGTCTGGTTTTTGGACCAACTACAGCAGCACCCAACAGATGGCAGGTATGGGTGTTTTTACGAGGGAGTTGCCCCCTCCACTACTTCAGCCATTTAACTTTCTAAATCCTCATTAGTAGTGGCCGGTATGACCTTGGTGTTCTCTGGGGTGGTTGCTGCTGGTCACAATGCTGGGGGGTGGCACCTTCGCTCGCACAACTAATGGTTCCAGCTCCCTTTTTAGATGCTGTAAGCTTTTGTACGAGAGACATTTGTGGTGGGTTCTACATTCTATCTCGGATCTTCATGTGGTTTTATGTGAGTTGGTTTTCTTTCGTATTGGTGTTTGTGTGGGGTTTTTTTCCCTCTCCGTAAGGATGGGGTTTTAACTGCACCCCAAAGTACTTGGTGAAGGTCCAATAGGCATCCCTCGTTAGGCCGGGTTTAAACTTCACGGGGGGAGACAACTGCGCACGCGGACTCTACCCCCTACGCAAGTGTTGACCAGTTTATGCTTGCGTGTGCATTTAATGTAAATCTGGAAGATTCCACCAGGTGGCAGTGCGAGATCTCATCACGGTGAGAGAACGTTGAGCTTCGCGGTGTTGTCCTTAGAATTTAATGGCTGTTTCACTAAATTCACGACTGGCCGCCATCTGAAAAGGATGGATGTTTTTAATGATTGCATCCATCAATCTGGAGATGAGCCCATTCCAGCAAGCACGAGGCAGAAACAATTCCTGGATTGGGCATCCGGTCACTTCAAGTTGAGGACGAGCTCTTGCATACACTGGTGTCATTTTTAGTGTTAACCAAAATCTGCATGTCTTTGGAATGAAACCAGAGCCCATTGTAGAAACCCACCACTAAAACAAACTCTAGACAGGTAACACCAAGGACGTGACTCCCTGCGAGACGGCAGCGCTGCTGTGCCGCCGCCATGCGTGTAATTAACAGCATTTATTTATATTTAACAATTTGTAAAAATGTTAGACTTTAATGCATTTATCGACGTGATGTCCAGTATTTAATCTAAGGATTCTAAGCGTGCAGAGTTGGAAAATATATTTTGTGTGGTGATTGCTGCTATCGGGTCAGGAAGAAGTCCCAGAGGCAGGTAATTAACTGGGTAGTTCTTAAAAATGCGTTTACGCTCTATTTTAACTCTTTTAGGGCTAATTTTTTTTTTTTTTTTTCTCCCAGGGCTGAATATTTTTCTAAAAACCTTTGTTTTGTGTTTCTTTTGTAAAAAAAAAAAAAAAAAAAAAATTGTTTAACTTATCAAAGAAACAAAATATTTATTTTTGAACAACATAACTGTTTTGCATTTTGTATGAGCCTGCATACTATATAATTTAACATATTATTATTTCACATATTGTAAACTTCACAAAGCAAAGTCCTGCAAAGTGTGGTAACGCTCAAAGCATCCAATTGCGTGCATTGCCACGTTGCACTGCTTGCAATATGTGTTGCACTGGTGCCTCTTTTTCAATAGTCTGTTGCTGCACACAACACAGTCAGGCTTATACTTTTTATCCTCATAAGTTGCAGGAAAGTGGCGCTCGGTCAACCTGTCTGGCACTGCTCTTTGTAATGGCCTTCCTCGCTTTGCCAAAGGCACTCCAACATATTCTGCCAGCAAGTTGTCCACCACCTTCTTGCGGAAATCTGCCGCAGTCATAGTACTGTCACTGTTTGCCTGCTTGAATAATATAAAAATCCATTTGTGAGTGCAATCTCACGGATGCGATGGTACACAGTGTGGTACCACTTGGTGGACTTATGGCCATAAGCATATGACCCCAGCATCTGATCCAGTCGATCAACTCCAGCCATTTTGCAGTTGTACTCTTCAAGTGCAACAGGCTTGTCCAGCTTTCTACCTTCTGGGTTTCCCTTAGAACAAATTACCTTCTCACACAAATTGTTGGTGTGAACTGTAGTAATACAAGTCACCTGTTTGACATCATGCCATGTCAATGCCACCAAGTTATCCGCCCGCATAAAAACAGGATTGTCACCTTTTCATTTTCAGCCTCTCTGGCTTCAACTGTAAAGGCATGTGTCTCCTGCTCACCCTCACTGTGCCACAAGCTCCAATTCCCCTGCTCTGTAGCTCTATGAACAATTCTGGTGAACTATAAAAATTGTCCATGTACACAACATGTCCAAAATGTTCATAGCCCTGAAGCAGCTCCAGCACAACCTGAGTTGTCAAAGGACAGTTCTCCCTCTGAAAAGAATGCTTACCAGTGTAAGTAATTACTTTTAGGCAGAAACCAGTGCTTGCTTCAGCCAATACAAAATCCTTGATGCCATACTTGGTGGGCTTATCTGGCATATATTGACGGAAAAAAAGCCGTCCCTTATATTTTATCATGGACTCATCCACAGACAAATCACGGCCAGGCTGATAAAATTGTTTATAAGTTGGCTCCACTATGTCAAGCAGGGGCTGAACTTTATACATCGGGTTATAGCCCTGCTCACCCCTTGGGATTTGCTTCTTGTTATCACAAAAGTGAATGAAGCTTTGCAGCAGCACGTACCGATCACGGGGCATAACCTGTCCAAAGCCACCAGGTGACAAAGTACGTTTGGACCAGTGCTCCCTGAAATTATATCGCCAGTCCAGTCCCATCTCTATCTGCAATGCCACAAAGCTCTTGATCTCGTCTTTGGTTGTGGGTTTCCACTTCGAAAAACGAGAATGCGGAGCAAGCGCCTCCCGCGATTCAAAAAATTGCTCTGCGTACCTGTTCGTCTCATCCGCTATCAGTTGAAAAACTGCCTCGGGAAAAAACAGCCTGAAATAGTCCAGCGGCAAGCCGTGCCTTTTTGTAAAGTCCGGTAGCCAGTTCGGCTCCCAAGGATCAATGTCTGGGTATTCCTCCCAAGCGAACCTTGCCGTAGGTGCACCGACAGCGCGAATGCGCTCAGCTGCCAGCCGAGCAGCTGCGGTGGTATCCGCTGGTCTCCGATCGGCTGATGCCTGCTCCGCAATTTCTTCCTCGATCTCCTGATCACTATCAAAGAAATCGGAATCTGACAGAGTCCGACTCCGCGATAATGCGCAAAGTTTCTTCGGCCGAGTATTTTCTTTTTTGAACTCGCTTCGCTCCCGCATGAGATGTTGATGCCATCTTGCCTTTGTTTCTATTTGTTTACATATCGCAACTCGCGCACACGCAAGGATTAGTTGCTGAGCCAACGAGATTAACAGTCCTCCAAGCAGAGAGGGAATGCCTGTGACGTGACAATGGGTTTTGTCGCCATTAACAGCTGATTGTCGCCCTCTATCCCTGGATGTCGACTTTTGTCGACATCCTCAGCCCCTCCTGTCGACAAAAGTCGACACCCGCCCTAAAAGAGTTAATAAGAGAACTACGAGGTTAAAGTGAACGTTTCAAGAAGCATTTTTTTTTCCCTCGGTCTCAAATACTCTGCCGTACTTCCTGATACGGTTAAGGTGGGTTTTTTTTTTAAAAAAAGAAAAACACGGTATGAGACCATTTAAAACGTATCATGTCATTACGATCGGGATTAGGCATCATTTTGGTGCCGCCAAACGTTCATGTCTTAGGAAGGAAACTGGAACGCACTGTGGAAACAAACGGCAGCTACGCAACACCAGGGACGTGACTCTCGGCTGGACGCAGCGCTACCGCTCCGCCACCGGATGTAATAACCAGTATTCATTATTTACTTGAAGTTTAAATTTATCAGTAAATTGTAATATACACACTTTAAAGAATTTATGCATGAAAGTGATATCCTATATCAATCAAAGGATTCTAAATGTACAAAGTGCTGGAATATCAAGCATGTGTGGCGATTTGCTGCTATGGGAAGCCCCAGAAGCAGGGAGCGAATAACTGGGTCGGTTAAGATATTTGAGGGTCTGATTTAATAATGTACGAGATTAAAGTGGACATTGTGAGATCAAAGCTACTTAAATCCTAAAATACAACTTTTACTTTTTTTTTTTTTTTGCTCTGTGGCTAAAATATGCAGCCGTACAGTCCGCTAAGGACACCAAAAAATAAAGACGGTATAGAAGACGGTACTTGAGACCTTTAAAATTTATCATGCACTTACATTGGGTGTATGCGACTCGTCAATATTAAAGCACCACAACTGCAGTAGTATGTCGGTGTGTTGCTTCACGACATCGAGCCATTCATCAAACATCGAAGTGCGCACACCGATCCTGGAGGATGCTCAAAGCAGTTTTCTGTCACATGTGAAACGTTACTTCAGAATTTGTTTACTATCTAACTTATATCACGATACCCCGACTTATTATTATTTTTTTTTTTTTTCTTGGACAGCAACTCTCCCGCATTTCTGAGGATGCGTCAAATGAATACGTGGCAGCCGGGATGTGCGTGCGCATTCTGAGCGTGAAGTTTAAGCGTAAAAGTTCAAACAAGCAAGCAGATATGTGCTTTAGTAAAAGTTGAAGCATCCCATTGAGCTTCCTAATTAAGTAATGTTGAAGTGTCCATCCAAGCAGGCGTTTTCATTTAACGTACAGGTCCTTGAACGGACTCCGTGACTCAACAGTAGCAGGCGTGTGTCTGTTCAGTTAAATGCACAAACGGCCCAGGATTTTCCATTTTAGATGAACAGGATGGAGGTTCTACTACTGACAAACCCCAGGGTGTCCAAACTTGAAAGCCCCTTCAATCATCCTTCTCCTCTCCTCGTTATGGACATCACATAGGTCAATAACTCGGGTATAGGAGCAGAAAATAAAAATACCAAACTTTACATTGGGTCAATTTTAAAATTCATTTTTTAATTGCAGGGTCGGTGGACCAATAAATGGCAGCTGTGGGAAAAATCCAGTGTCGTACCTGCTCTGATACGTGATTCCAGTACAAATAAAGCACACGTGTTTTAAAATTCACAGTAAATCTGAGCATCAGCAGGGGATGCCCGCTGTCTGGGAATACATTAATCATTGAGACTGCCGCTTTATACTTGACTCGGGTTCCAAAACATGAACAAGCATTTACTAAACGTGGGCTTCATTTATTGAGACCCTTTGAACAGTACACAGTGGCGGCCCCTGGTTATATGTTATATGTTGGGCACATCGGCACTTTATTTAAAAGGTAACGAGTGGCTGCCACTTGTCTCTTCTCATCTCCCTGCCTGGTTGCCTACACGGCTGTAATGCTTTGTCCTTCGCTGCAGGTGTTATTTATTGATGGGCTCAGTTACTCATTTCTCTCTCTTTTTTATATATATATGTGCATATATACTAGCAAAATATTCGTGCTTCGCAGCGGAGAAGTAGTGTATTAAAGAAGAAAAGGAAACATTTTGAAAATAACGTAACATGATTGTCAAAGTAATTGTTTTCTGTATTTGGCCGCAGCGTCACGAAGTTGTTTCCATCTAGCTGCATCAGAAAATGTACTACGACTCCGACACGTCTCCTTTTTAGTGTTTTCTCACAGCTTGGATTGCTGCTGTTATAATCGGTTTGTGTCTACACACACACACACACACACACACACACACACACACATATATATATATATATATATATATATATTTTGTGGTCCCCGGGACAACCAGGAGGAGAGGCGGCCAGGAAGGCATAAGGACTGTGAGGCCTGGACATTTGGGGGAACGGTGCTGGAGGGACTGGGGTGTGCACGGTAAACTGTAAATATATATTGTAAATAAAGAGTGTGTGGTGAGAAACAACGATGTCCGGGTTCAAGTTCACTATATATATATATATATATGTGTGTGTGTGTGTGTACAAAAAGTATTCCAAAAAAGTTGGAACACTAAACAAATTGTGAATAAAAACTGAATGCAATGATGTGGAGATGGCAAATGTCAATATTTTATTTGTAATAGAACGTAGATGACAGATCAAACGTTTAATCTGACTAAATGTATCATTTGAAAGGAAAAATATGTTGATTTAAAATTTCACGGTGTTAACAAATCCCCAAAAAGTTGGGACAAGTAGCAATAAGAGGCTGGAAAAAGTAAATTTGAGCATAACGAAGAGCTGGAAGACCAATTAACACTAATTAGGTCAATTGGCAACATGATTGGATGTAAAAAGAGCTTCTCAGAGTGGCAGTGTCTCTCAGAAGCCAAGATGGGTAGAGGATCACCAATTCCCACAATGTTGTGCAGAAAGATAGTGGAGCAATATCAGAAAAGTGTTACCCAGCGAAAAATTGCAAAGACTTTACATCTATCATCATCAACTGTGCATCACATCATCCGAAGTTTCAGAGAATCTGGAACAATCTCTGTGCGTGAGGGTCAAGGCCGTAAAACTATACTGGATGGCCGTGATCTCCGGGCCCTTAAACGACACTGCACCACAAACAGGAATGCTACTGTAAAGGAAATCACAGAATGGGCTCAGGAATACTTCCAGAAACCATTGTCAGTGAACACAATCCACTGTGCCATCCGCCGTTGCCAGCTGAAACTCTACAGTGCAAAGAAGAAGCCATTTCTAAGCAAGATCCACAAGCTCAGGCATTGTCACTGGGCCAATGATTGAACAGTTAAAGGCCTGTATTAGACAAGAATGGGAGAGCATTCCTATTTCTAAACTTGAGAAACTGGTCTCCTCGGTCCCCAGACGTCTGTTGAGTGTTGTAAGAAGAAGGGGAGATGCCACACAGTGCTGAAAATGGCCTTGTCCCAAATTTTTGGGGATTTGTTGACACCATGAAATTCTGAATCAACATATTTTTCCCTTAAAATGATACATTTTCTTAGTTTAAACTTTTGTTCCGTGATTTATGTTCGATTCTGAATAAAATATTAGAAGTTGGCACCTCCACATCATTGCATTCAATTTTTATTCACGATTTGTATAGTGTCCCAACTTTTTTGGAATCCGGTTTGTATAAAGAGAGAGAAATGAGTAACTGAGCCCATTAGGTATACATGTGTGTGTGTGTGTGTAGATATATATATATATATATATACACAGTGGGATGCAAAAGTTTGGGCAACCTTGTTAATAGTCATCATTTTCCTGTATAAATTGTTGGTTGTTACGATAAAAAATGTCAGTTAAATATATCATATAGGAGAAACACACAGTGATATTTGAGAAGTGAAATGAAGTTTATTGGATTTACAGAAAGTTTTGCAATAATTGTTAAAACAAAATCAGGCAGCTGCATAAATTTGGGCCTCCTGTAGACTGGAGAGACGGCCCTGCCATTAACTGTCTGGAAAGGCACTGTCGGTCCTCCACTCCTGTGCGTGTCTTCATAATCCGACCTGACGACCTTGGGGGCTCTTCCTTTTTTTCTATGTACTGCGGTCGTAGTCAGTTCACGTGAAATGTGGGAGGCGTGATGGTCACACGCAGATCCGCCCCCCACGGCCATCGGGCTAACGTCCATTACAATATATGGAGAAAAATAGGTTCCAGTTATGACCATTAGGCGTAGAATTTCGAAATGAAATCTGCCCAACTTTTGTAAGTAAGCTGTAAGGGATGAGCCTGACAAATTTCAGTCTTCTACCTACACGGGAAGTTGGAGAATTAGTGATGAGTGAGTGAGTGAGTGAGTGAGTGAGTGAGTGAGTGAGGGGTTTGCCTTTTACTTTTACAGGTGCTGGTCATAAAATTAGAATAACATGAAAAAGTTGATTTATTTCAGTAATTCCATTCAAAAAGTGAAACTTGTATATAAGATTCATTCATTACACAAAGACTGATGTATTTCAAATGTTTATTTCTTTTAATTTTGAGGATTATAACTGACGACTAATGAAAGTCTCAAATTCAGTATCTCGTAAATTAGAATATTGTGAGAAGGTTCGATATTGAAGACACCTGATGCCACTCTAATCAGCTAATGAACTCCAAACACCTGCAGAAGCCTTTAAATGGTGTCTCAGTCGAGTTCTGTAGGCTACACAATCATGATGAAGACTGCTGACTTGACAGTTGTCCAAAAGACGACCATTGACACCTCGCACAAGGAGGGCAAGACACAGAAGGTCATTGCTAAAGAGGCTGGCTGTTCACAGAGCTCTGTGTCCAAGCACATTCATAGAGAGGCGAAGGGAAGGACAAGATGTGGTAGAAAAAAGTGTACAAGCAATAGGGATAACCGCTTGTACCCTGGAGAGGATTGTGAAACAAAACTGTGGGGGAGATTCACAAAGAGTGGACTGCAGCTGGAGTCAGAGCTTCATGAACCTCCACGCACAGACGTATGCAAGACATGGGCTTCAGCTGTCATATTCCTTGTGTCAAGCCACTCTTGAACAACAGACAGCGTCTGAAGCGTCTCGACTGGACTGCTGCTGAGTGCTCCAAAGTTATGTTCTCTGATGGAAGTAGATTTTGCATTTCCTTTGAAAATCAAGGTCCCAGAGTCTGGAGGAAGAGAGGAGAGGCACAGAATCCACGTTGCTTGAGGTCCAGTGTAAAGTTTCCACAGTCAGTGATGGTTTGGGGTGCCATGTCATCTGCTGGTGTTGGTCCATTGTGTTTTCTGAGGTCCACGGTCAACGCAGCCGTCTACCAGGAAGTTTTAGAGCACTTCATGCTTCCTGCTACTGACGAAGTTTATGGAGATGCAGATTTCATTTTCCAACAGGACCTGACACCTGAACACAGTGGTAAAGCTACCAGTACCTGGTTTAAGGACCATGGTATCCCTGTTCTCGCCTCACCTCAACCCCATAGAAAATCTACGGGGTATTGTGAAGAGGAAGATGAAATACGCCAGAGCCAACAATTCAGAAGAGCTGAAGGCCACCATCAGAGCAACATGGACTCTCCAAACACCTGAGCAGTGCCACAGACTGACCGACTCCATGCCACGCCGCATTGCTGCAGTAATCCAGGCCAACTAAATATTGAGTGCTGTACAGGCTCATACATTTCATGTTCATACCTTTCAGTTGACAACATTTCTAAAAATCCTTTTTTTTACATTGGTCTTAATTGATATTCTAATTTACGAGATACTGAATTTGGGACTTTCATTAGTTGTCAGTTATAATCCTCAAAATTAAAAGAAATAAACATTTGAAATAAATCAGTCTGTGTGTAATGAATGAATCGAATATACAAGTTTCACTTTTTGAAATAAATCAACTTTTGTCATGATATTCTAATTTTATGACCAGCACCTGTATATAAATATATCTCATATACACACAATCCAACGTTTGTATGTCTGTCTGCTTTTCATAAGAGAACAGCTTGACAGATTTAGATCGAGTTTTTACATATAATTTGCTTGAACATTCCGGTTGTTTTTGTGACTTCTCTCATCGCACTAAGTATCAGAGTTCACTTGCAGGAGCGACTTATTCATGAAAATCTGAGACAGAGGGGAGGGGCAAGTGGGCGGGGCCTTCATTCACGCGCCAGTCTCTATTCAAGCCACTCTGCCTCTCGCCACGTGTTGGAGTGTTCCTTGTCTCCGCTTAGCTAGCGATACCTGTTTGTTTACTGATATTTAAAGTTTGTCCTGTTTCATTTACTAGGTGGGTATGAGCCACATGGGAAAAGCTAGTTTTAAATAAAATAGTATATGGAATAAAACTCCCACATCACATTGGCACACTGTATGAGGTTTATCACTCGATTGGACAAGCTGGTTCACTTTGTCAAGTGGCGACCCATCATAGACGCGTCCACGATCACGTAGTTTAATACAGAATACAAGCGGAAGAGGCCGGCGCCATCACGCATGCGTTCTACGTCCTCGTGTGACACTCATTAACATTAAAAACTCTCTAAGTTTGAGAGGATGGAAAAAAAATGGATATCATTTAGTGTCACACACACGTGCTCATGGGAGGCAGATAAATGGACCAAAAGAGAGGTAATTCCAACAAGGTTATGGTTGAATCTAATTTCTTAAAAAATTAATGTGTTAATGTACAGTATATGGGGATGCATTGGAATTGAAAAAGATGCTTAGGAAGGATATTGACCTTGGCAGTGAATCTGAGGTTTTAAATAACATTTCTTAGCTATGTCACTGTGTGGATTTTCTTCTGATTTGAGTATCAAATAGAATGGGGGTAGAGGTGAACATCCAAAAGTGTGTGTGCGTGTTTTCAACTTTATAGGCGTTGGCCAGGACCCCCCATTGAGGAAGCAGTGATATTTCAGTTCTGATATTACTAATTTTAGTTTTTTTATTTTATTTAATTCTGTGTTTAAAATAATACTAATATTATGTTAAAAAGTCAGAAATAAAATCCTTTTTATTTCCCACTGTTACAAGACCCCCAAATGCTGGCGTATAAAATTAATTTTTATTTCGTTCTACTCTTCAGTAAAGTCAACACTTTATATTTTTATTTAGTTCTATGTTTAAAATTGTACTAATATTATGTAAAAAAAGCTACAACAGTAGAAAATATAAACAAACATTTTAGTTTGTTTTCTGTTACAAGACCCCAAATGCTGGCCTACACATATTTCAATGCAAGTTACGTTTCAGTCAACAAAATACACTCACAGTTCATAATGCCGTTAAACACAGTTTGAATATCGACGATCAGACAGATGACGTGGCCTAATGAGTGTCGTCAGCAGGATCAAATGTTTCAACCCCAGAAACCAGTCGGTGCGGCGAGCACGTTACTGATAAGCTTATAACAAGCATGCACTCCGAGGGATTTGTTCACGTTGTAGCGACGTCCATTGCACAGATAGCCACACAGTGGAAATATTCACTTGACAGACGCCAGTGATGCAGTGGCACAGATGAGGTCCTCAGCCACTTGCGCCAGCACACTGCATGGTTACGATGTGTGCTGCCAGTACTGAAGGGCAGGGACGTGCGGTGAGGTTCACGGCTGGTGACTCCTTCAGAGTGCACGGAAAAAAAAGGGAAATGGCAGCTTGTTACATTTACAAGAATGTATTTACTTTATATTGCATGTATTGTTTATGTTCCACTTTCGAACATAACTCAATCATATTTAATTTATTGAATCCTGTGGGATGTGCAATATACTAATTTCAGTCATTTAGGTAGAAGTCAAATTATTTATATTTAGTCCTCACTGGAAATTGAATATGCACCAATCGGATTAATCATCAGCAGAGGCGGAAAAGTCATGCGACTTCAAAAAACCAACAGGTTTGAGTTATTGTCGATGGTTAAGAGCAAAAGGTTAGTGAAATAAAAGTTAAAAACAAAAACACACACAACAAGAAATATTCAGATATTCATTTCAAATACTTAATCACACAGACTAACGTTACTCCGTTTTGCGTTTTTTCTTGTATTCTCCGTGTTTTGTCAAGGTGGCACGGTGGCGCAGTGGTAGCGCTGCTGCCTCGCAGTAAGGCAGCGTTTCTCAACCTTTAAGTATTTGCGACCCGAGTTTTCATAACAGTTTTTATCGCCCCCCCCCCCAAATATTTGTTTGAAATGTACAGTAAATGCATATTTTATTATACCTACTTAACTTTTAGCGACATTTATCTAACTCTATATTTATTGTTCTAGTATCAGAATGTAGTTTAAGTTCATTTGTTTTGGTTTCAACAGATTTTTTTCATATTTTTGATTCTTGTTTTCTTTTTTTCACATCTTCGCGCCCCCCTTTTTGTTACTTTGCGCCCCACAGGTTGAGAACCACTGCAGTAAGGAGACCCGGGTTCTCTTGTTCTCCCTGCGTGGAGTTGCTTTATTGACATGAGCCATGTTTATTTATCATAACAATTAATTTAACAGAGAATGAAGAAGTTTCATTCATTTTATATACAAATAGCATGTTTCAAAATATAATAATTTAGTGCATTAAGCATAATAAAAGTATTTTTGATAAAAACAATTATGTGCAACAGATGTACATATATATATATTATTTATTTTAATCTGACATGCCATTTTTTCAGTGTGAGATTTACGAATATATGAACCCCAAAGAGTCGCTTATTCACTATTCAACTGGCAGCATACACACTGTCTACTGGTGATGTTTCATATCTCATCAGCATTCTTTACACACACATTGACAGGTAAGGCGCATATTTGGCTGATAAAGAACGGCGAGAGAGACAGCGGAGAGCGCGCATTTGCTCTTCACCCTGCATGTGTTCAAAATTCGCCGTTGCGATTCCACAATTCAAACTCATTCAGTAAAATGAAAGTGTAGACTGGTGTACAAAAAACGGATTTCAGTTGTGACATTAATTTAAATATTTAGCTGTTTTTAAAATGTTTTAATTCTGATGCTTTCATCGATTTTAATACAGACTGTTCAACAAAAGGATAACAAGAAAAACAAAAGAATATTTTATTTAAGGTCTAAATTTAGTTTTTGTAAATATTGGATAGTTATTTTTTTTTAGTCTGATCCCACTTTTTATAAAATTGAAAACCGTTTGTGGTCTTACCTTTATTTGTAAATGAAGTCCATGCGCCTATCCGTCTCCACGGGAATCTCCGTCGCTTTCTTGTAAAAGTCCTTAATTTCCTTTTGTTTTAAAATTCTTAATCTTCCGTTTTGGCAGTCAATCGGAACAAAATAATAATAATAATAATAATAATAGGCCCGCTGCTATGCACTTGACTTTCTGATATTGCTGACTTGCTGGCGTCTCTGTGTCAGCAGCAACCAGCACCTGTTGAGCTCACATGCGCCCCCTTCAGGCCGGCACGGTATTGTCAGCCTCACCTGGTTTTCCACTGCGGTTTTGTGTCCGATATGTCACACACATTCATTAAAGATATTAGCCAGACTGTGGAAAGTCAGGGTGTGTAATAAACGTGTCTGCACACCTTATATTGGCAACATGCAGAGAGACAGCAACAGGCACGCGTATCATCCCCGCGTGTGAGGAGAGCGCAGTCCGACCTGAGGTGAGTCTCGTCGCTGACGCATCTTGCGTTTCGCCCTTCTATTTAAACAGGAAATGCACCAATTCAGCGATTTTGACTATAAAAAAAATCAAAACTACTGGAATCATACAGAAAACAGTTATAGCACAAACCGTTGGACACATGTATTATTATTATTTTTTTTTTACTTTTCATGATGACAGGTGAAGCTCCGCAAGTCCCTGGACGTGAGTGCCACTGGTCTGAAGTCATGAGGTGAAGAGGCGCCTGCTGTCTTTGGAACAGGAAAAATGCACGATATTTCCCACAGCAGTGACACTTTCTGAAACCTTAGGGACAGACTGAGCAGGTGACAGAGGACACCACAAAGTTGGTCATCGCAGGCCT
The DNA here is from genome assembly GCF_016835505.1 of Polypterus senegalus. Taxonomy (NCBI): domain Eukaryota; kingdom Metazoa; phylum Chordata; class Cladistia; order Polypteriformes; family Polypteridae; genus Polypterus; species Polypterus senegalus. The sequence goes on along the minus strand of NC_053157.1, from coordinate 238,047,988 downwards.
TAAGAACTCGAGGACTGACCCCCTCCTGTCCTGCTTTATTCTTGATCATCAGTTATGGGCTGTGCACGCTGATGGTCAGTGGTGGGCTCATCATTGGCCATTCCAGCTGGCATGGTAGGAGTTGTTGGTGTAATAGGGGAGGAGGACTGGTCATTGGAAGACGGTGGCAGTGTTGAGGGAAAACCTATTAAGAAATGGCTTCTGGGTCTTAGCTTTGCCCACATCCCTTTCCAAGACTCTGAGCCCTGGAATCCGGTAACAATGCCCAGTCCACTTCGAACATCCTTCACGTGATTTTGTTTTCTAGTTTCACTTAGTAAGCGTCCTTTCCTTCACTCCGCTTTTTCTTTCGCGCATGCCGTGTGTCCTTCAGAGATCCTCCTTGTCACCAGATTTGAATGCTCTTCTCTTTTTATAGCTCATTTCGGTAGACCTTTTAGCTCCTCAGTAATTCAAAGTCTTGCTGTTTGTGGGTCCTACTGTGTCTACACAGAAGTTAACACAGTGTGTGACGCAGTGACAGAGTCCCTCTACATCGCCCCCATTTGACTCGCACATCATTTCCCAATGTGTGTCATTTGGAAACAGCCCTCCTCACTACTCTGGTGATGAAAGGTGTGACACCCCCCTGTCATGTCCCCTCAGAATACAAGGAAGTGAGCGATGGAATCAAATCAAGCTCGATATACAAGAATGATCAGTCAAGTATCACAATATCAAAATCAAACAGAAGCCCCCCACCACCCCACCAATATGGCACAACTCTGGGACATCAGCGTTCTAATGTTCGTGAACTGAAGTAAGTGACAGTCCTTCTGTGCCCCCCTAGCACCCCCACAGCCGACTGCTGCCCAAGGCCTTCTTATCTCCCCTACAGGTAAGTACACTGTTTGTAATAAATCGGTCTTTGTATCGTTTAGTGACTATGTCTCTCGAAGTCTCGTGATGCGACCTTTCACAACAGCTTGCCATCGAATCACAGTCCTGCAGCCGGCAAGAAGATGGATCAGGTTGTGGTCAGATGTGCCCAAAGGAGTAAGAAGATTACACTTAAATACATCTTTAAGATTTGAATACGGCAGGCCCAGCTTGTTATATCTGGTCACAAACTGATAGACATTTGTCCTTACACCTCCTAAAGTGACAAGTCAGCAACAAATTATAACTGCAGTGAAAAATTGACCTGATCCAAAATAATTCAATGGATGCCTTCTGCCATTAAAAACAACTGTAAAATCCACTTAGAAATAGAGCAACCAGACACACAGAGACCCTTATCCTTTTACTGTCTTTCCAACAGATTGATGCATAACAAGCATGTTTATCAATAAAATCCATCACATCAGAAACATTAACACTGCATTTAAAAATCGCACACCAAAAGCCATACAGTAGAGGCTTATGCATTTCATATGGGATTCCAGCAGATGGCACATCACAAACATTAACACTGCTTTCACGAATCTCACACACAATGGCATATTACAGAAACAAATGTGTTGCATATGCATTATATGTTGCACTTCAATCATCAGTGTTGAGGTCTTTAACCCATTTTAGACAGCTAACACTGCTTTTACAAATCTCACAGCCAAAGGCATATACTAGAAACATATGCATTGCATTTGTAATTCCAACAGATGGCGCATCTCAGACACTAACAATTCTTTACGAATACCACTCTTAATGGCATATAACAGAAACAAATGCTTTGCATTCGTCATTCCAACAGATGGTGCATCACAAACATTAACAATGCTTTTACAAACCCCACTCCTAATGGCACATATCTGAGGCTTATGCATTGCATTTGTAATTCAAACAGATGGCACATCTCAGATATTAACACTGCTTTACAAACTTCACTCCTACAGGCATAAAACAAACAATTGCATTGCATTTGTCATTGCAACAGGTGGCACATCAGAAAGACTAACACAACTTTTACGGATCCCACTCCCAATGCCATATAACAGAAACACCTGTCTTGCATATGCATTAAACGGTGCACTGCAATCATCAGCACTGAGGTCTTTAACCCATTTTAGACAGCTAACAGTGCTTTTACAAATCCCATAACAAAAGACAGAGAGACATATGCATTGCATTTGTAATTCTAACAGATGGCGCATCACAAACACTAACAATTCTTTATGAATCTCACTCTTAATAGCTTATAACAGAAACAACTGCATTGCATTTTGCTTTCCAACAGATGGTGCATCACAAAATTAACACTACTCATACAAATCCCACTCCCAATAACATATAACAGAAACAATTACGTTGCATGTGCAGTATATGGTGTGTTGCCGCCGTTGCATAAGGCGAAGTCAGGCACGGGTAAGACGCGTGTCAAAGAAATCTCTCAGTCCAAAAGTTTGTTTTAAAAATATTTAGTGAAAGTTAAAGGCAAATAATCCATAAAAGAATAAAAAGAAAAATAGTTACACACACAAAAAAAAGAAAATGTATCTTCTATAAACTTAGCTTTTCTTATGAAGCTTTGGTTATTTCTGTATTTAAACGTTCTTTCTTTCTATACTTAAAGGTTCTAAATTTCTTCTTCTGTATGCATACAGTTCAACTCTTAAATATTTTATTTTATGTGTTACTTCACACTCAATAGGCCCGTAGGCTGTTGGCACATAGACATGCATAATAACGAACGCGAGCACAAACAAGAACACGGTTAAAAAACCGTATGCCTCTGTACCTTACACAAAGGCAAGGCTAGACACTAACTAACGAACATTGTTTACTCATAACTGTTAAGAAATGACAGGAAAATACCAACTTAATTCTATACACGGGGGTTATAGGAACCTCCCATATTTTATGCATTATCATCTAATAAATATTCATATATTTTATAGAACTAGGAAAATGGCTCTTACATGGGGCACTGCAATCATTAGCACAGAGGTCTTTAACCCATTTTATACAGCTAACAGTGCTTTAAAAGACATATAGTAGAGACATATGCATTGCATTTGTAATTTTAACAGATGGCACATCATAAACACAAACACTTCTTTATTAATATAACTCTTAGCTTATAACAGAAACAAATGCATTGCATTTTTCTTTCCAACATTCGGTGCATCATAAAATGAACACTACAGTACTTATACAAATCCCACTCCCAGTGTCATATAGAGGCATAAGCATTGCATATGTCATTCTAACAGATGACACATCTCAAACATTAACACTGTTTGGCGAATCCCACTCCCAATAGCATATAACAGAAGCAAATGTTTTGTATCTACATTATGTGATGTGCTGCAGTCATCAGCACTGAGGTTTTCTTAGACTTTAACCCATTTTAAATTGCTAGTTTAAGATTATACAGCTAGTAGCATATGAATCATTAAAGGGTCTTCTTTTCCAGCAGGTGCCCATCCAGCTAAAATACATACAATAAATGACTACATTAAAATGCATTTGAAATAAACGTACAAATAACCAAGAAACATTTCACAGAGTATTGCAATTTTAAGTTGCCTATTCATGATTCTGAAATAATGTATTCACATGTCAGTACCATACGCAAACATTTAATTTTTGACTTAATTAAATAGTTTCTTTGAAGTAAGTTTTACTAAGTTTACCTTTATTTAATTAAAATTTTCTTAAAGACTTTATTATTCTTTTCCTGAATATTATATGGGGTCCTCATTATATATTCACGTCACTGGAAAGCAGCAGATGAAGTAGATTAATTATGTGTTGTCGTCTTTACTTTATCAATACACTTGAGTAAACTTGTGACAAGTTTAAAAAGGGATAACACGTCTTTTTAATTCAAAAATAAAATGGGAAATTAAAATAAGTCGCAAAGGATATTTTGCCCCCTTTAATATATTTCCATTAGCTTTGGGGAAAAATCAATTCCTGCGCTGCACGGTGACGCATTGGTGCGCTGACGTATTCCTCACGTAGATGCAGCGTTAAGATTTCTCCTTTGTGGGAAACGTACTCTAATACTATAATTTTACGGCTAAACAAATGAAAAAAAGCGGATAAAGGAAGTACTTAAAACTGATGATAAAGAGAGAGAATTGTTATTTAAAAATAAATCTTGAAAGGTCTATTATAAGTTAATTTTGTCTTCATAATTTTTTCAGTGAATGTCTCATAAGAATATATAATTTGTATTATTTACAGTATTTTTAAATAGTCATAATTATTATTACCATCTTTTGGATTTTTGTATAAAGACTCGTACTCAGAGCCCCCTTTTCTTGATTAAACAGGTCTTTCCCAAACCGTCTTCTTTATAAAGCCCCTCCTTTCACATTCGTCACGTTTCTCCTCTTCCTTGATGTTTACCGATTTCCCTCACTAAATTAACAGACACATCGCCCCGCAGAGCGTTCACTTCTACACGATCTTCGTTTGGACATCTCAGTCCGATGCCGTGACGTGCTGATTGCTTAATAAAGCCGCACGAGCATAGTGAGTGCCCCGATTCCCCGCGCTCCATTCTCGCGCCTGCTCACTAACGAGTCACCTGCGCGCCGCCGATGAGGATTTAAACCTGCGCTCGCGCGCTTTCTTTTATGTCGTGTTCCTGTTTGGCGTCTTAACAGCATGGCGCGTTTGGATTGTTGGTGTCTTTTCTGGATGGCCGTTTGTTGGACGTGTGTGCAGTTTGTTTTTGCAGCGTCCGGAGACGTGACTAAGAAATGCGACGGTGACAAGGCGATGACATTGTCATTTGCAGGATCTCCGACCCTTTTTCTCCAGAGTAAGTGCTGCGTGTACTCGAGCATTGGGACTTGTCAGCGCCGCGTATTCCAGTAAATCTCCTCAACTTCTGTCTTTTCAGAGACGAGTGGTGGAGTCGTAAATGTGATCAACAATCTCCCAGGAATTGTCCTCCGTGTAATAGCTGGTCGCACCACATTAACGGTGCCCTTTAATTCCCCGTACGGTTATGCGTCCGACAAGGTGAGTAGCGCTAACGCTTCAGCCGTTGGTTGCCTTTTTTAATTAAGTTTTGTAGTTTTGAGCCCCTCCTGTTCACTTTAGGGCTCTCAGTACGTTGTGACCATTGCTGTCGGATCTCGATCAAATCTGAAAACCTTCACGTGCCTTAAACCAGGTATGTTTCTCTTCTGGGCTGGCACAGTGAGTGTCTCTCCCGTCTTTTAATTGGGCTTTTTGACCAACGCAGCTCGCCGATCTGTGAGTGTTGCTGAGAGATGTGCAGTTGCAGCCACCGAGAAGTTCCCTTGTGGAGAGTCTTCATCCATCACTCAAGCAGACTGTGAAGCCAACAACTGTTGCTACGATTCAAGCAGCAGCACAAGTCCATGCTACTTTGCCAATGATGGTGAGAGGTTGGGTGTGAGTGAGCAAAGATGGCTGCTGCTGGATATTCATATCTGTGTTTGCTTTGGCCAGTGACTGTGCAGTGCACCCTGGATGGCCAGTTTGTGGTGGTGGTGTCTGAGAAGGTGACCCTTCCTCCCCTGGATCTTGGGTCCATCAAGTTGGTGGACAGCAGTTCCCCCAGCTGCAGCCCTGTGACTAGCCTGTCCAGCTTTGTCATGTACCAGTTTCCAGTCAGTGCCTGTGGCAGCACAGTTCAGGTGAGTCTTGGGGATGTCAACCAGCACTGGCCAGAGAGCCCACTGCTGCCAATTTTGTTCCATAAGATTTTAGGCTAAAATTTGTATTGTGTAATCTAAAACTACTGCAAGTAAGGGCTGCTCTACACTTGAATGATCTATACCCCCTTTGGAATCCTTGCAACCAAGATTAGAAAGGCAATGCTACCACCTCCTACTAGATCACCTTTCTGGTCTCTGTGGGTCAATACTTGAAATGTCCCTGTTTCAGCTGGCTGGTGGTAATGTGACCTACCAGAACACCATGTCTGCTGCCATCACTGTGAGGACTGGTCCTGAGGGCTCCATCACCAGGGACAGTGTCTACAAGTAAGACTTCTGAACCTGCTTCCTCTAACCCTAAATGTGATCTCCCTGCTATGATGTGGTGTTTCTCTCCTCAGGTTATTCTTCCAGTGCACCTACTCGGGAAGCCAGGATGTGCAAGTGGAGGCTGAGGTGTATACTGTGGCGCCACCTCTTCCAGTAGTAGAGCAAGGGCCATTTGACCTGGAATTGGTCATTGCAACAGGTACTTTAGGGTCCCAGATGGTTTGACATGCTAATCTTTCTCAGAAAGGCTTGAAGGTTAAAAGCTTGGTGGATTTGGAGCTCTGAGGATCATGTGGTTAGGGTGTGAAAGTTTGTCTCCTTTCCATGGCCAGATTCCTCCTATGGCTCCTACTATGTGGATGCTGACTACCCAGTGACCAAAACTCTGAGGGATCCTGTGGCTGTGGAAGTGCACATCGTGAACAGGACTGACCCTAACCTTGTTCTGACTCTTGGGGACTGCTGGGTCACCCCAGGACCTTCTGCTTCCAGCCAGCCCCAGTGGAGCCTTCTAGTAAATGGGTAGGTGCCCCCTGTGGGAGGGTGGGGAAGGTGAGGATGGCTGTTCTGTGCTAACTGGAGGGTGTGCTTGGTCAGGTGCCCAAACACAGGGGACAACTATTTGACCAGCTTGGTGACTGTGGACAGCACATCTGGAGTGGCCTACCCAAGTCATTACAAGAGATTTGTTTTTGAGATGTTTGCTTTTGTGGATCCTGTAGTTCGGCAAGCTTTGGCAGAGAAGGTGGGTTTCCTTGCTGATTTTTGTTTTGTGCTCAATATGGTTTTGCCTGAAATTCTCAACTGGCTTCTGAGATGCTCCATCCCAAGGAATGCCGAATATATCTGGCTACTAGAAATGTTGGTCCATGACTGTCCTTGATCTTTCTCTGTAGATCTTCATCTACTGTGTGGCTGCTGCCTGCTATCCATCTGCCACAGACCCCTGTACTCAGAGCTGCCCTGTAAGAAGTGAGTAGCTTGTCCTGGTTTTGGTTGTAGATCTCCAAGTAGAATGTGGCCTTACGCTTTCAAATGTGGCATCCTGTCAGTCACTCAATACAAACCTGAGTGGTGTATTGACCGCTAGACTCCGTGTGAAATCTGTCTGGGTACTTTAAGGGGGATTAGTGTGTTTTGTGAGACTAAACCTTATTTTCTGATTGCCCCTGCTTTCAGGATCTGGCAGAGCTGCAGACAAGTTGGCACAAATTGCTTTCTCCAGGAAGAATGTGCTCCTTCACAGTGGTCCAGTGGTCTTTGAGGCTGAGCAGGTGCAAACATCTAAGCTGCAGGATGAAGGTAATCATTTTGAATTACAGTAGGCCAGGATATGGTTTTTTGTTTAATTTTGACTAGAGAGTAAATGTTTCTTCCCACAGCTGTCTTTCCCACTGGATACCTGGTGCTGGGAGCTGCAGCTGCCATGTTGATGGTGGTCCTGGTCTTAGCTGTAGTTGCTGTGAGGAGGTTCAATGTTCAAAAAGTAAATCTGAAGTATTAATAAAATTGCTGCTTGACTTGTGCTTTTTGTCTGGTTTTTGGACCAACTACAGCAGCACCCAACAGATGGCAGGTATGGGTGTTTTTAGGAGGGAGTTGCCCCCTCCACTACTTCAGCCATTTAACTTATTAAATCCTGTTAGTAGTGGCTGGTATGACCTTGGTATTCTCTGGGGTGGCACCTTGGCTCGCACAACTAATGGTTCCAGCTCCCTTTTTAGATGCTGTAAGCTTTTGTACGAGAGACATTTGTGGTGGGTCCTACATTCTATCTCGGATCTTCATGTGGCTTCATGCGAGTTGGTTTTCTTTCGTCTTGGGGGTGGTTTTTTCACACACCAACCACAACCCCGTGTCTCAAATCGGCTGCCGTACTTCCTGACACGGTTAAGGGTAAAAAAAAACACGGTATGAGACATTTTAAAATGTATCGTATCATTACGATCGGGATTATGCATCATTTTAGTTTAGCCAAACGTTCATGTCTTAGGAAGGAAACTGGAACGCAGTGTGGAAACAAACCAGCACAAACGGCAGTGACGGGACTCTCGGCGGGACGCAGCGCTACCGC
>NC_053157.1:237941555-238039463 GCF_016835505.1 Polypterus senegalus | reverse complement strand
ATCAGAATGTCACAACAGAAATCGAGACTCAGACTTTCTAGTCTCCTATTGTCCAATTCTGGTGATCCCCATGTGTGAATTGTAGCCTTAGCGGACAGGAGTGTCACTCGCCGAGGTCTCCTGCTGCTGTAGCCCACCTGCTCCAAGGTTTGACGTGCTCAGAGCTGGACACCTCACTTGTAACGAGTGCTGATTTGAGTGCATGTGGCCTTTCTATCAGCTCAGACCAGTCTGGCCATTCTCCTCTGGTATCAACAAGGCATTTTCACCCACTGGATATTTTCCCTTTTTTCGGACCACTCTCTTTGAACTCTAGAGATGACTGTCGTGAAAATCCCAGTAGATGAGCAGTTTGTGAATAACTCAGACCAACAACCTGTCACATTCAAAGTCCCTTCAGTCGCCTTTACAATGTCTAGATGCCAAAATGTGACTGGCCGATTAGAGATTCGTGTTAACAAGCAGTCAAGCAGGTGTACCTAATAAAGTGGCCAGTGTGCGCATATGAAGGAATAGAATTGCTTAACCAAGTTGTCAAAAAGAACTTTAGCACAGTTCAGTTTTTGGCCAAATACACACAAAACTACTAATTAAGCCGCTATGAAAGATCTGAAATGCTAAGAATCGTCCAAGTTATAGCCCGAAGATGCTGTCCACAGACCTGGGGGCCTCATGCATAACACGGGGCCGTACGTAGAATTCACACTAAAACATGGTGTATGGACAAAAGTGGAAATTCAGACGCAGAAAACCGTGTGTAAGCCAACTTCCATGCACTTCCAACTTCATAAATCCCAGTCAACGTGAAATGTAACGCAAGCGCCTGCCGGACCTCCCAGACTTGCGCCTCTTTGAATATGCAAATCAATAGAAATATTGCCTAATATCGGCGTTCTGTGAAAAGACAACGGCAAAAGCAAAGGGATCCCAGTCCTCCAGACCTGAACATCAGTGAATGCGTATGGGTTGATCTGAAGCAGGCCATCCACACTCGGGACGTCATCAAACCGGACTGAACCGGAGGTGTTTTGTATGGAAGAAAGTCCAAAAATACCAGCAGCCGGAACTCGGGGACTTGTCAGTGGCTACGGGAGGCTGCGAGTTCAGCAACACTAAATATTGATGAGATTATTCCTTTGGGGCGCCCATATTTATGCACCTGCCAATTTTTATTTAATTGCTCATCCAATTGGTTCTGTGGGTCCAATAAATTTTATTTTTGTCCGATCACCGATCTCACGGTACTGGATCAGGTGCCGAGCTCAGTTTTTTGGGTCCGATACCGATCTCATGGTACTGGATCAGGGGCCGATTTCAATTTCATTTTTTTTTTTTTCTTCATCCTTATCACTTAAAAAATCGTTAGGGGTGGGGTTTGTTTTCAATCCTATTTTTTGTAAAAATTGATCTGTTTCAATGGAATGATTACAGCAAAATTATTAAAATAATAAAAAAAAAAATTACATGAAGCTCCCGCATAACCTTATGTTTTAATATTAGTGTTAACTTTTGTATTTTTATAATCTGTTATCTTGTTCATTTTTTTTATTATTAATACAATGAAATTCTGTAAACGCATTTTTCATGGACTACGCAAAAACTAAAATAAAACTCTTTTAAAAGACTTTTAGCTAATAAAAATGCGTAGAAAAAAATATTAATCCAGCATACCTATAGAATTAAAAGAAAATGTTTTAACATAATTACAAGAGTTGACATTGTTTAATCTCTTCTATACGAAGCAAGGCTTAATTGAAGAAAAAAAAGTTTTCACCATTTGTCTACCATAAAATTGTAGCGGGGCTACATAATAATAATAATAATAATAATAATAATAGTATGTTCTATGATTGTGCTAAGTGTGTTTCGTTTCGTCCATTATGTGTGCGTCAGTGAATGTTGTCCCCGTAAATAAAAAGGGGAAGGATGATGGACAGAGACCGCTGGCCCGAGACGGAAATCGCCTTACAAACTCACGTGATACATCCGGGACATTCCGTATTTAAAAAAAGAGGCGCGGAAGGCAAATGAGGAGAGACACGCATACACACACAGACAGGCAGGAGGCGAAAAGAATAAAATGTAACCATTGATTTACTGAATCATCACAAAAGCCAGCACTGATGAACCCCGGGGTTCAGATTCATCCCAGCCCTTGCCAGGTCTTTCACAGTGAGGTCGTCTTGTTTTCGGGAAGGAGCACAGTAACATTACAGCCAGTATCAATACCACCGGACTTTATTTTGGACTCATTTCTCACCACATTTCAATTGCTGTGTTTAATCTGTGTTTGTGCTCTGTGTTTCTATTTATTGTTTAGGAGCAAAGGGATGGTTTTTGTAAATATTTGTATATTCGTGTTTTATACAATAATTAGTCACTGGTGTCATTGGGATTAGTGGTGTTTTGCGCACACATACTGTATCTACGGTATTGAATATTTGTTTGTCTTTTCCATTTACAATATATCCGTGTTTAATTTTACATCCCTGTCTACTGTTTGCGGGTTATTTCGGGGGTGGAGTGGGGGAGTACAACTTGTAAGGAGTAAGGCTTGTTATTAGATCGAGGAGTCTCAGGTGATCCGAAGAATAGTCTTGGTAGTGTAGTGGCCGACCGTTACAAAATACACACACTGTGGTTCAAGTACTTGATACTAGCAGTTTTGTACTGCTTAAAATGTAAATATGCCTGCATTTTCAGGTTTTAATAATTATAATTAATTGTGCTATAGTTATTTTTTTTTTCTTAGGGCAGGCGCTACAGATGGAATTCTTTCCCCGTCTCGTTTTGACACTTCGTGCCGGTAGTAAAGCACCTTAAAGCGGGGCTGCCATTCGTCAAACATCGGAAAAGAAGACGAACAGAGGGTGCGCGGAGTTCCACGGGACAGCGACATATTCGTAAAATCACCAGAAACCCGAACGGGAGAGTTCCTGCACCCCATCAAATCCAAGTGAGCGGCGACAAAGGTAAAGTCACGATAAACTCGCGAAGGTGCGAGAGGACGACTCGCTGCGCCGCCCCTCAAAAACCAAGCGCACATTAGCCCAACATGAAGCGATCCCCACACGGTGTCGAGCACCTCCTAAAATGTCACGTAATCCCACACGCCCGTCCGAATTTCTCTCACCTTCCACACTTCTGTCTCGTCTTGTAGCTACAAACACGTGCAGCGTAACAGCTCAAGCCGCGCGCCCCGCAAAAAAACAAACAAACAAGGAGAACCTCGACAACGTCATCAGCGTGCGCCGAGAGACACGTGACCCTTCCCGCTTCCCTTGCCCAAAGTAGGCTGACCGAGAGGGAGGCGTGTCACTAATTGCGAGGGGTAAGGCGATTAACTCCGTCTGTACATTAAAGACGCCACTCGTTTGAGTCCTGCCGAGCGCCACGCTACACATGCGAAGAAAGACGTGTCAATGAGTGTATTCGACTGTCGTCTTTTATTTGATTCAGATACGCTACGTTTAACCTTAGTGTAACCGGGCGTATCGACTTTACAGTCGCTGTAACCTGACAACTGTGCTTCCAGCCAACAGAGTGTAATTGCAGAGTGCAGTACCAATGGAGTTAGTCATGTAATGCTCCAACATCACGAAACGCCCTCAACATCAATCACGTAACACCAATTGGATTAGACTATACTATACGCTATAGGGCCTCGTTACAGTAAGGTTAAGATTAGATACGGTTATCTGATCCAAAGGACGTTTTGTGACTGACATTTGTGGGCATTACCTGATCAATGTTAAAGGTATTACTAGCTGTGGATGGACCCTTCTCCTTCCAACGGGCAGGAAGGTGCTAGGCAACAGTAGATTGGGGCGGAGTTAAACTTTTTAACTTTTAACTCAATTCATATTTAGCCAAAGTCCAGTCCGCAAGTTTGCAGCGAAAGGTGTTTGGACCAACGTGCTGTCGTTTTTCATTTTTTGAATCATGTCGTGTTAGGGTTTAGATACGCGCTTCCCGATTCATTTTACCCTCGTACCCAATATAAAATGGTAGGAATGAGGCCCTCGCTGTTCTTTAACTGGCAGCCAGATGGATGGACACCTGTAGCTCCATCCAGCAGAAGCCAACATATCGTTTTTCTGCTGATGTCTTGAACCACCTTGTGTGCAGGTTCAAGGTCTAGACTAGAACATGGATGGAGAAAATAAATACATTTATTAATTAATTAGTTAATTTAAAAAAAAAACAAAAAAAAAAAAAAAAACAGTATGTGCCAGCTGGGCAACAATAATTAGGTGGCTCTGTCTGACTACTTGCATGTGAGAATCGTTTGCCACGCTCTGGAAAGGAGTGAATTTACTCTCGGGGTCTGTTCATAGCTCCTTAAGCGTTATTTTATTTTAGAGTCTTGTAGTTAAAGGACTCCACTTCCCAGCAGCTCCGAGGGGATGGCCCTGATTGGACGTTCGAGGAGAACACAGGGGCTGTTGGGGTCAAGAGGGGCCGGGTAAGTGGCAAGGGAGGCAGCTGTCTCGGTTTGTATTCACCTGTTTTGTCTTGTCTTCCATGACTCCGGTGGGATGTCATTTCTATCCTGGATTGTCGGACCTGTCAGGATGTATGGAGTGTCTCCAGCCTGCCTGTTATTCGAGTCAGTTGAATGGGTCATCGGAAGGAGCGCTCTCCAAATCTCACCCCTTGCCACGTGGGGGCTACCAGTAGGGACATTAATGATACTACTTACAGAAAGCTGTTCCCAGGATCATCCACTTTTTCCTCCATACCACTTCTTCCATTACTGCTGCATTGGGACTGATTTACTGGCATTTTCGTGGGTGTTTATTGTTGGGTATTGTATTTGCTATCACCACAGGGGAAGGGGAGGATTATCTGATTAGGTGCTGTTTACATTAACTTGCCTTTTAATATATTTATTCATTCAATTATTTGATTTATGGGGTTTCCCGCTTCTGTGAGGAAGTGCAGGTGAGGCCAAAGCTGGGTGCGTTCCTGGAATCCACACCAAAAAAAAAAAAAGATACAGAAATCACCGTCCCTTCGGTGGTGTTAATCTGAGCAGCACCGGACCACTACAGCCTGGACCAGTGTTTCTGTCGACTTCTGTCAAAAGGTGGGGTGGTATTCAACAGTGACAAAACCCGCCATTCTGTTTTACATGGACTCCCTTTGCCAGAAGGAATGTTCACTGCATTGGTTTGACTGAGATGCCCTGTGCTGGCGTGAGTGGCGAGGTGAAAGAGATCAAAGCGAATGCGTGAAGCAACATACCCCATGGAGGACGTTTTAATATATATCCATCCATCCATTTTCCAACCTGTGGAATCCGAATACAGGGTCACGGGGGTCTGCTGGAGTCAATCCCAGCCAACACAGGGCACAAGGCAGGAACCAATCCTGGGCAGGGTGCCAACCCACCGCTGGACACACACAAACACACCAAGGCCAATTTAGAATCGCCAGTCCACCTATCCTGCATGTCTTTGGACTGTGGGAGGAAACTGGAGCGCCCGCAGGAAACCCACGCAGACACGGGGAGAACAAGCAAACTCCACGCAGGAAGCGAACCCGGGTCTCCTAACTGCGAGGCAGCAGCGCTACCACTGCGCCACCAGGCCGCCCATGTTTTAATATCATCACTGAAAGAGACTTTGACTCATCAGATTCCGAATTTTGATGCGAGTGATCGAAAACGAACATGAGGTACCAGCATTAGCTGATCGGAGTATACTGAACAAGTTCATGTAGCTGGCAACGTTCGCCTGGGAGGACCACCACTTACAGTGGCAAGAGGTACAAACCAGATCGCGATGCACCATAATACCCAGCCCCGTCGCACAAAAACAGCCTGGCGTGCATCCTTGACGAGCTGGCGTCTACCCACTGCATTAGGCAACAAACGGTTTAGGTTGATTTCTGAGTGGAAACCCTTGCGTTGGGTACTTTTCAGAAAACTGCGTATTTTGGAAATAAAATATTCAGCCCTCAAAGAGTTAATGTCTGGGCAGCAACCAGGGCAGAGAAGAGTGTGGGTGGGCCGTGAAAAACCTCATTCTGTTCTGTAAGTAAACTCAAAACTCAAAGAGCAGGGGGTCCCCAGCTCCGCTCCTGCGGCTGCAGGTTTTCATTCTAACCCTTTTCTTAAGTGGTGACCCGGTTTTGTTGCTAATTAACTCCTTTTCCTTTTCGTTCATTTTAATGGGCTTGTTTCTTTAAGATTTGTTCCCCTGGATTTCTTCTGGCTCAAGTTCAGTTCAAGCGTTTGAGGTTGGGGTTTTGGAGGGACAAGGATCCTAAGAACTGGCTGCAGGGGTGGCAGGGAGACATCCCTATTGCTGCTCCACCACCTTAAGATGATTCCAGGATTAAAGGAGCAAATCATCAGTAAATAAGGGGTCTTCCGCCTGTTGCCCCTGCAGCCAGTTAGGGGTTTGAGGTGCGTCAGGCAGAAATGCTCAGCAGGTGGGCCCACCTGTGCTCTAGTGTTTTTTAGATATCTTACTTAAAAACAGAGTACTGGCACTTCTGTAAGTCAGGCACTAGTTGGCCAAACTGGGATACACACTAAGTCAGTTGTTGAGATTTTCCATCGCCCCATTCCCCAAACATCTGCCAGTCCACAATTCAAACCACAGGTCTGGACAAGTGGCACTCAAACTAATTAAGACCATTTTATCAGAGTCAGAGATATGGAGGACTACCCGTCTCGGGCAGTGAGGCGCAGGGGTTAAGGCTTTGGACTTCAAACCCTGAGGTTGTGGTTTCAGATCCCACCACTGACACCAGCGTGTGACCCTGAGCGAGTCACTTGACCTGCCTGGGCTCCAATTGGAAAAATCAAAAAGAAATGAAACCAACTGTATCATAAATGTTATAAGTCACCTTGGATAAAAAGTGTCAGCTAAATAAGTAAACATCATGGATTTCTGTGTGAAACTCTTGCTTTGGGTGTTTTTCAGAAAACTGTATTTTGGAAAGAAATATTCAGCCCTCATAGAGTTAATGTCTGGTCAGCAACCAGTCCATAGAAGAGCGTGGGTGGTCCATGAAAAACCTCATTCTGTTCTGTATGGAAACTGAAAACTCTAAGAGCAGGGGGTCTTCAACTCCACTCCTATGGCTGCATGGTTTCCATTCTAACCTTTTTCTTAATTGGTGACCAGTGGTTTTGCTGCTAATTGTCCCAAGTCTTCTGCCAGTCCATAAGTCAAACCATTGGTCAGGACAAAGTGATTTGGACCATTTGGTTAAAGTCAGTGGAGGACTACCAGTCTCAGGCAGTGAGGCACGGGGGTTAAGGCTTTGGACTTCAAACCCTGAGGTTGTGGGTTTAGATCCCACTACTGACACCAATGTGTGACCCTGAGCGAGTCACTTGACCTGCCTTGGCTCCAATTGGAAAACCAAAAGGAAGTGGGATCAACTGTATCATAAACGTTGTAAGTCACCTTGGATAAAAAGTGTCAGCCAGATAAGTAAATGTAATGGATTTCTGTGGGAAACTCTTGCTTTCGGTGCTTTTAGAAAACTGTGTTTCTTGGAAAGAAATATTCAGCCCTCAAAGAGTTAATGTCTGGCCAGTCAGGGCCTCAAACTCCAACCAGTGGTTTAAGTGTTAATGTCTGGTCAGCAACCAGTCCAAAGAACAGTGTGGATCTGTGAAAAACCTCATTCTGTTCTGTATGGAAACTCAAAGAGCAGGGGATCCCCAGCTCTGCTCCTGTGGCTGTGGGTTTTCACTGTAACCCTTTTCTTAAGTGGTGACCCGTTTTTGTTGCTAATTAACTTCTTATCCTTTCCTTTCATTTTAATGGACTTGTTTCTTAAAGATTTGTTCCTCTGAATTGCTTCATTTCTCTTCCTTAAATGGCACCCAATCAGAAAAGAAATGTAAAGTGAGTGAGTGAACTGACAGGAGATTGGCTAAGTCAGGGCCTCAAACTCCAACCAGTGGTCTAAGAGTTAATGTCTGGTCACAGCCAGTCCATAGAACAGTGTGGTTGGGCCGTGAAAAACCTCATTGTGTTCTGTATGGAATCTCAAAACTCAAAGAGCAGGGGGTCCTCATCTCCACAGCTGTGGCTGCAGGTTTTCATTCTAACCCTTTTCTTAAGTGGTGACCCGTTTTTGTTGCTAATTAACTCAGTTTCCGTCCTTTCATTTTAATGGACTCATTTCTTTAAGATTTGTTCCCCTGGATTTCTTCTGGCTTTGGTTCAGGTCAAGTATGGGGAAGTTTTGGGAGGTTGGGGGCAGACAAGGATCCTAAGAACTGGCTGCATGGGTGGCAGGGAGACATCCCTATCGCTGCTCCACCACCTCGAGATGTTCCGGGATTAAAGGGGCGAAACGTCAGTGAATAGTTCCTGCCTGTTGACCCTGCAGCCAGCTAGGTGGCACTGTCCAAATTGTGTCAGGCAGACATGCCCAGCACGTGGGCCCACCTGTGCTCTTATTTTTTGTTTGTTTTTTATGACATTTAACTTAAAAACAGAGTATTGGCACATCTGTAAGTTAGCCACTAGTTTGCCAAACTGGGATGCAAACTAAATCAGTTGTTGAGATTTTCCATCTCCCCATTCCCCAAGTTATCTTCCAGTCCACGAGTCAAACCACTGGTCTGGACAAGTGGCACTGAAAGTGATTTGGACCATTTTACCAAAGTCAGAGGAGTCAGTGGAGGACTACCCGTCTCAGGCAGTGAGGCGCAGGAGTTAAGGCTTTGGACTTCAAACCCTGAGGTTGTGGGTTCAGATCCCACCACTGACACCAGCGTGTGACCCTGAGCGAGTCACTTGACCTGCCTGGGCACCAATTGGAAAAATCAAAAAGAAATTAAACCAACTGTATCATAAATGTTATAAGTCACCTTGGATAAAAAGTG
This sequence comes from Polypterus senegalus, assembly GCF_016835505.1. NCBI lineage: Eukaryota > Metazoa > Chordata > Cladistia > Polypteriformes > Polypteridae > Polypterus > Polypterus senegalus. The sequence continues at coordinate 238,030,603 of NC_053157.1, read as the reverse complement.
CCAGCCAAATAAGTAAACATCATGGATTTCTGTGTGAAACTCTTGCTTTTGGTGCTTTTCAGAAAACTGTATTTTGGAAAGAAATATTCAGCCCTCATAGAGTTAATGTCTGGTCAGCAACCAGTCCATAGAAGAGCGTGGGTGGTCCATGAAAAACCTCATTCTGTTCTGTATGGAAACTGAAAACTCTAAGAGCAGGGGGTCCTCAATTCCACTCCTATGGCTGCATGGTTTCCATTCTAACCTTTTTCTTAATTGGTGACCAATGGTTTTGCTGCTAATTGTCCCAAGTCTTCTGCCAGTCCATAAGTCAAACCATTGGTCAGGACAAAGTGATTTGGACCATTTGGTTAAAGTCAGTGGAGGACTACCAGTCTCAGGCAGTGAGGCACGGGGGTTAAGGCTTTGGACTTCAAACCCTGAGGTTGTGGGTTTAGATCCCACTACTGACACCAGTGTGTAACCCTGAGCGAGTCACCTGACCTGCCTTGGCTCCAATTGGACAACCAAAAGGAAGTGGGACCAACGTTATCATAAATGTTGTAAGCCACCTTAGATAAAAAATGTCAGCACAATTAGTCAATGTAATGGACCTGCAACAGCCGGTCACTTCTGTAAATTCTATGTGTAACAAGTTTCACACTCTTTTTTTAAATAAATCAAATACTACTACCACTAATAATAATGCATCAATCCGAGATTCGAGCAAGAAGAGCTGTCACCCAACTCAAATTCTGTGTTACTAAGCCAGTACCACCTTCATGTATGTGCCTGAACTACTACTTCTACTACTGCTGCTGCTGCTGCTGAGAAGCTTCTAGAAGGTTCCTTAAGAAAGACAGCAAAAACTCAGCCCATCCTTTTCTGTGTTGGGGGCTCATTCTCATATTGTCTCTCTGTGAGCTAAAATGCCAGCTCAGAAGTAAATACAAGCTGTCATCATCCACAAGAAAGTCAGACGGGACCCCCCTTTGGTGGGTGTCTTTGGTGGCCTCATCAGTAGCAAAGCACCTTTAAGATGAAACCCCCACAGCCCATCTGGCATATGCTCAAGGATCGACCAGCGGTCCCATTCTCAGGGCCACTGGTCTGCACGCTGCCCCCAGGGCACCGCTCTGCCAGTAATCCACATGATGGTCACACCAGATAGGATTCAAGAATCAGGATTCACATTTTCACACACAGCTGAAGTGGAACTGAACTGCAACCTCCTTCTCTCCCCTCGCAACTTCAAAGCTACGGCACACCACCCGATAGATGAAAGTTGCAAACAACAGGACATTGTACTCCTATCAGATCTCCAATACCCTACACATCCAGCCCCACTGACCTACCCATCCGTCATACGATTTCACAGCAGCCTCAGCGACCTTCCTGAGATCAACTAGGTTGTACTTCAGTGGATATCAGCCCACGTTGGTATTGCTGGAAGTGAAGAAGTAGTCTGGTCAAAAGAGGAGAACAGCTTCCCCAGTCTTGGATCTCCAACTCATATGGTGAAGCAAAGACTCTACTATAACAGCAAAACACAAAATGGTAGGACTTCCACCTGCTGCCTCGATAAACACCTCAACTGGCTGGGCCTCACCACGTCAACAAGGTGTCAATGGGACTTGGACAACATCTAGGAGGTTTCTCACCATTACGAGTTCTCTTACGACTTAGACCCCCCTCAGCACATACATACTCCAAATCTACAGTGGGAAACTATTATCTCACCAGAGGGCACAAACCGTCACCAAGCTCTGGTGGCACTCTATTGGCTTCTTAGAAGCAGTCGCTTTCATGAAATAGATGCAATGATGGAAATTGACCATGGAAGAAGAAGAAGTGGCCAGAAGTGAATTTCAATCATTAGCTTTGATTTTTTTTTTTATTATTGTTCTCTTAAATATGCCACGAGAGTTCACTGTGGTCCTCGGCCTGCCTTTTTGTGCAATTCCTCAACACTAATAGCAGTTGGCAGGATATCCAACCGAGTTTGAAAGCTTCCTTCATTAGCAATGCCTGCCAAATCTAAGACTAAAATAAGGTGTCTGTGCAGTATGAACTTTGATGTGGCAAACAGGAAAGAATATCTGTGAGAATCTCTTCCAACATTAAGAGGAGCAGTGCGGTTTCTCCCTAGTGGGAATTTTTGAGTGACTGTGAGAATTGCTTGCCAGACTTCACAACAGATCTGTGGCCCCTCTTCTTCTCTGCCCTCTCTCTGTACGATATGGTCATTACACTTTGACATGTGCTCTCACATAAACTGAATGTGATGCCATGGAGCTCTGTATTGTGCATTCCTCAAAATCGCATGGAGGTTAATACCATTGTTATTGTGCCAATGCCCACTGGAACCGTGTTTTCCTTGGACATCCTCTTCTCTTTCAAATTGGCCATGAAGTACAGGGTGGTCCCGATCTAATTATGCAGATCCAAATCATCTGAATGATTTTGATTTATGTGGGGACGATTCCAGTTCTGCGTAAAGACGATTCTTCATGTCGTCAGTTCGCACATTTCTCGATGGTCCGGGATTTTTCGGGTGATTTTCTATGTAATAAACTTAATGGATAATGGATGCATAATGGAAATTACATAATTAGATCTGGACCACTCTATACAAGTGCAAGTACATTCAGAGTACGTGTGCAGAGAAACCGGTGTTGTCTGAAATGTACCAACTGCATGATTGTCTCGGTTTGGTTTAGACTCTTCCGGATGTCTTGGTCCTGGATCTTCTCCAGCAGATGTACGTGGAGATTTTAAGTAAAACTAGGAGTTTCCTTTCTTCAGAACTTCCTAAACATCCTGGTTTCACAAGCGTATAGAACAATCGGTAGTACGACTGACCTGAACAGCCACATTGTGATATTTCCAGGGCTTCTCTCTTGATAAATTTCACCAGAGTTCCTTAGAGTGCCTATTACCAGAATGGGAGTGAACCTTACTCTTTAGTCACTCTTATTCCCTTAAGTTTGTAGTGACGACAGTGTGTGGCACTGACATTGCTATTTTGAAGTCCATATGGCATCATGGTTATCAGTAGAAAGTCGGGATGGGCCTGAATGTTTCTTTTGATTAGCTCTGTGGAATCCATCATGACCTGCACTGTACGTCTCTCCAGAACGGCGTTGTATGTGCTGTTGAAGAGCACTACTCTCTGTAAATCACTTGCCACATTCATGTGGCTCTTCAACAGTGTGAATTTTTACATGTCTTTGGAGTCTGCTACTGTCAGAAAATCGTTTACCACATTCAGAACAGCAAAAGGGGGTTTCTTCCGTGTGGGTTCTAATGTGATTGTGAAGACTGCGGATTTGTGGAAACTGTTTGCCACACTCTGGACAGCAATGGGGTTTCTCCCTCGTGTGAATTCTTTTGTGCATGTCAAGACTGTTGCTGCGCGAAAATCTTTTGCCACATTGGGCACAGCAATATGGCTTTTCTCCCGTATGAATCTGTGTGTGCTTCTGAAGATTGCTACTGTCAGAGAATCGCCTACCACATTCAGAACAACTGTACGGCTTCTCTCCGGTATGGCTGCGTATGTGTTGTTGCAGGGCACCGCTGCCTGAGAATCGTTTCCCACAGTCAGAACAGCAGTAAGGTTTTTCTCCAGTGTGGATTCTCGCGTGGCGCTGAAGGGTGCTTATTTGTGAAAACTGTTTGCCACATTCTGGACAGCTGTGTGGTTTCTCTCCTGTGTGAACTCTCACGTGTCTGTCAAGACTCCGTCTGTCCGAGAAACACTTGCCACAGTCAGAACAGCTATGAGGCTTCTCACCAGTATGGTTTCTTTCGTGACTTCGAAGGCCACTGCTGTTTGAGAATCGTTTCCCACATTCAGAACAACAATAAGGTTTCTCCCCACTATGAATTCTGATATGCCGTTGAAGATTGCATATCTGAAAGAATTGTTTTCCACACTCAGAAAAGCAGTGAGGTTTCTCTCCCGTGTGAATTCTTTTATGCTTGTGAAGACTACCGGTGTGTGTGAATTGTTTCCCACATTTCAGACAGCAGTACGGTTTCCCCCCAGTGTGAGTCCTCATGTGGTTCTGAAGATGGCTTACTTGTAAGAACTCTTTGCCACATTCAGTACAACAATACGTTTTCTCCCAGGCATGAACCTGGATGTGGTCTTGAAGTTGGCTCACTTCAAAGAATCTTTGACCACACTCTGAACAGCAATGAGGTTTTACTCCTGTGTGAATTTTTAAATGTTTTTGAAGAATATTATTACGGGAAAATCTTTTGCCACATTCCGGACAGCCAAATGCCCTTTCTCTTGTGTGAATCTGCGTGTGTTGCTGAAGAGAGCTACTTCTGGAAAACTGTTTGTCACAATCAGAACATCGGTACGGCTTTTCTCCAGTATGAACACTGTTGTGTCTTTTGAGACTGCTCCGGTGAGAAAATCGCTTGCCACATTCCGGACAGGAGTATGGTTTCTCTCCAGTGTGAATCCGTTTGTGTCGCCGAAGGTTGTTGCTCTGTGAAAATAGTTTGCCACATTCCAAACAGGCATAGGGTTTCGGTCTCATATAAATTCTCATATGAGCTTTACACTCTGGTTTGTTTTTGAAAAATGTTCCGTACTCTTGGTCGACGTACAAAGGCTCCTGATCCGTGTCATTTGTTGGCCATTGGTCGGGATTGATGAATTCTGTCTTTGTTAGTTTGGCAGTGGGAGAAGAACTGCATTGCAAAGAGGCTTCTTTCAGAGTCTCTGATCCTCTTGTTGATTTCTTTATCATCTTCTCCAGTTCCTGGCTCTGTATCTGTCTGCACCCAAGAAATGTCTGACCAAATGAAGATGAGGAGAAGCTGCCATTCTCTTGGACATCTGCAATTACACAAACAGTTTAGTTAAAGGACTGGTGTTTAAAATCAATAAGATATTTTAAGGAAGATGCTGGCTGGCGGATTGCAGTTGCTGCCTCTCACCTCAATCCCCGCATGTGTATGCATTGTGTATGATCTCCTGGTCTTTCTGGACTTTCTTCATCCTTCTACCCCACATGTGTTAATCAGTGTATGGTGGGACCAAGTGTGTGCGTGTGTGTGCCAATGTACCCTGCAGTGAACCGATTTGAAAGCTGCCCGTCATCCCAGCATAAGAAAACGGGTGGTGGAACAAGAATGTGGAGCAACTGAAGTGCGACTTTCACAAAGAGTCGGCCAAACTCCAGTTCAGGCCCTTCCATGACCCGTTGTCACGATTGTCCCCTTATTGGCTCTTACTAATCCTCGTGTTCTCATTGTTTACCATTCTCAGCAGTGGACATGTCATCTTCAATGATGGACGCGGCCTCAGGGCTTTAGCTAATTCCTCCCTGCACAGCTGCTGCCATTCACTTCCACCGTGACGCATTGTGGAGTATCAGAGAGGGGCTGGATGGGCAAAAAACACGCACAGCAATGCCAGTTTGGGGGTTTGTCTTCTATGGTGCGATTTACATGCGTAAATGACCAATTTATATTAAACTGCTTAGCACAGCAGTTTGTTTTAACCCTTAACTACCCACACTGGGGGTATTTTGTACCCCAATCTCACTTATTTTGTCGAATGTCCTTTGACTTGAACCTGCTGGCAGCATCCGCCATCTCTCATCAGCTTGATTTGCTAGGAGTCCAGTTTTGCAATGGCTTCCCTCCAGCCGGTTTTATGAGCAGATGCCCAGTCGGCAGTTCCATATGGTGGCTTTGGTATTTACATATGCCTGCCAATGATGAGATGTTCTTCTGGCAATGACTTTGTCTGTAAAGAACATTCAAGAGCTGAAGTGACATGTGACACGAGGGCAAATCCTGCAGTGGATCAAAGTGTGACGGGTGACGAATGAGCACAGGAGAAGTGCGTCGGGTTTACTTTCAGATCATCCTAGACTGGGCCAACCTATTCAGTATTATGCTATTTTATTACATTAAGAAAATGGGCAGTTGAAAATTATTGAAATATTTTATATTACAACCTCACAGCCTGCATAGAAATAGTCATTTTAACAGGGGGTGCTCAAAGTACAACACGCGAGTACTTAGGAGATAAGAAATGGTGCGGGTAGTTAAGGGTTAACAAATATTGTCTCCATTAGACTATCATGGAGCAGTCATAAATAGTCCAGATCATCGTGATCCGTAAGCACCATCAGACCAGAGTCACCCGTCATTGGGTGACAAGGAGATGCAGGATAGTCAGCAATACATCAAGGTGACACCAAACACAAACCATTACTGAAACTCATCAGATGTCACGGTCTGTGTCGATGGCTAACGGGCGATTCACAGTGAACATCCAAACACTCTAGACGAGAACAGGCAATTCAGCCCAACAAGGCTAGCCAGACCTATCCACTTATTTCTTCCCAAAAAAATCATCAAGTGGAGTTTTAAAAGTCCCAAAACTCTTACTATCCACCATGCTACTTGGTTGCTTATTCCAAGTGTCTGTGATTCTCTGTGTGAAGATAAAGTTCCTAATATGTATGTGAAATTAACCCTTAACAAGTTTCCAGCTGTTTCCCCGTGTTCTTGATGAACTCATTTTAAAGTCACCATCTTGATCCATGGGGCTCATCATCTTCATAATTTTAAACACTTCAGTCAGGTCTCCTCTTAATCTCCTTAAGGCTCAGCTCTTTTTATCTTTCCTCATAACTCATCCCCTGTAGCCCTGGAATCAGCCTAGTCGCTCTTCTCTGGACCTTCTCTAGTGCCGTTATTTCCTTTTTGTAGTCTGGAGACCAAAACTGCACACAGGACTCCAGATGAGGCCTCACCAGTGTGTTATAAAGGTTGAGCAGAACCTCCTGTGACTTGTACTCCACACATCAAGGTGCTATATAACCTGACATTCTGTTAGCCTTCTTAATGGCTTCTGCACACTGTCTGGAAGTCGATAGCTTAGAGTCCACTATGACTCCTAAATCCTTCTCATAAGGTGTACTCTTGATTTTCCGACCGCCCATTGTGTATTCAAACCTCACATTTCTCCTTCCTATGTGTAAATCTTTACATTTACTGACATTAAATTTCATCTGCCCAAGTCTGTCTGCTGTCCAAGTCCTTCTGTGATGATATGATGGATTCCAAATTATCTGCTAATCCACCTATCTTGGTATCATCTGCAAACTTAAACAGCTTGTTACTTATTTTCCTATCTAAATCATTTTATATATAAAATATATATATATATATATATATATATATATATATATATATATATATATATATATTTATATAATATATATATATTTATATAATATATATATATATATATATATATATATATATATATATATATAATATGAGCGGCCCCAACACAGACCCCTGCTGGTCACGACTCTTAACATCAGCCAGTTCTGATGAGGCTCCTCGCACCATTACTCACCGTAACCACCAACAAGAACACGGGGACACTGTTGGAAACTTGTTAAGGGTAAATTTCACACACACATTAGGAACTTTTTCTTCACATAAAGAAACACAGACACTTGGAATAAGAGACCAAGTTGTGCGTTGGACAGTAGGACATTAGGGTCCTTCAAAACTCGACTTGATGTTTTTTTTTTGTTTTTGTTTTTTTTTTTAGTGGAATTAACTGGATAGGACTGGTGAGCTCTGTTGGACTAAATGGCCTGTTCTTGTCCAGATTGTTCTAATGTTCTAATTTAATATGTGTTGGAACAAACAACCACCGCAACACAATTCCCACATTTTCAAATGCAACAAACTCTGTCTGATTTCTACCATAATACCCTTTAGGTTGTCCTCTACAGATTATGAATCTGTGCAGATCAAAACAATTCAGAGTTGTACGTCCTCCACCCACCACAGTAAAACTACCCACCTCTGAGCTCTGCTCTGCAAATGATCTAAATATCCAAAGGGAGGGCTCAGGAGTGGTGATGTCAGCGTGGCCCCGCCTCTTCGGTGCTCCAACCACAAAGAACATGGAGCATTAACACATTTAAAGAAAACCAAAAAAATAAATATAAAAAAAAAAAAAAACATTTAACTAGTCAGAAACAACAAAAACAAAGATAGACGGTTGGCCCAACCAACAAAACACAAAGTAGATGAAGCACCCAAACACAGAAACCAAACAATTAACAAAACTGATTTATAAAATACTGCATATAGATATGAAAGGCACTACATGATAGATAGAAAGAAAGACAGACAGATTTTAATTTAAGTGTAGTCGGCAGGATGGAGCATAGTTGGCAGGAAAAGATAGATAAAAAGAGAGAGAGATAGATAATATAGTGTAGTCGGCAGGATAGATAGATTTTAATTTTAGTGTAGTCGGCAGGATGGATAGATAGATAGATAGATAGATAGATAGATAGATAGATAGATAGATAGATAGGATGTAAAGGGCAGTATATGATAGACAGAAATAGATAGAGAGGAATGGCACCATACACACGTGGACAAAATTGTTGGTACCCTTCAGTCAATGAAAGAAAAACTCAAAATGGTCACAGAAATAACTTTAATCTGACAAAAGTAATAATAAATAAAAATTCTATGAAATTTAACCAATGAAAGTCAGACATTGATTTTCAACCATGCTTCAACAGAATTATTTAAAAAAATAAACTCATGAAACAGGCCTGGACAAAATGATGGTACCCCTAACTTAATATTTTGTTGCACAACCTTTTGAGGCAATCACTGCAATCAAACGATTCCTGTAACTGTCAATGAGACTTCTGCACTTCTCAGCAGGTATTTTGGCCCACTCCTCATGAGCAAACTGCTCCAGTTGTCTCAGGTTTGAAGGGTGCCTTTTCCAGACGGCATGTTTCAGCTCTTTCCAAAGATGCTCAATAGGATTGAGGTCAGGGCTCATAGAAGGCCACTTTAGAATAGTCCAATGTTTTCCTCTTAGCCATTCTTGGGTGTTCTTAGCTGTGTGTTTTGGGTCATTGTCCATGACCTGCGACTGAGACCAAGCTTTCTGACACTGGCCAGCACATTTCTCTCTAGAATCCCTTGATAGTCTTGAGATTTCATTGTACAGATTCAAGACACCCTGTGCCAGATGCAGCAAAGCAGCCCCAGAACATAACAGAGCCTCCTCCATGTTTCACAGAAGGGACAGTGTTCTTTTCTTGATATGCTTCATTTTTCCGTCTGTGAACATAGAGCTGATGTGCCTTGGCAAAAAGTTCAATTTTTGTCTCATCTGTCCATAGGACATTCTCCCAGAATCTTTGTGGCTTGTCCACATGTAGTTTGGCAAATTCCAGTCTGGCTTTTTTATGATTTGTTTTCAACAATGGTGTCCTCCTTGGTCGTCTCCCATGAAGTCCACTTTGGCTCAAACAACGACGGATGGTGCGATCTGACACTGATGTTCCTTGAGCTTGAAGTTCACCTTGGATCTCTTTAGAAGTTTTTCTGGGCTCTTTTGTTACCATTCGTATTATCCGTCTCTTTGATTTGTCATCAATTTTCCTCCTGCGGCCACGTCCAGGGAGGTTGGCTACAGTCCCATGGATCTTAAATTTCTGAATAATATGTGCAACTGTAGTCACAGGAACATCAAGCTGCTTCGAGATGGTCTTATAGCCTTTACCTTTGACATGCTTGTCTATAATTTTCTTTCTAATCTCCTGAGACAACTCTTTCCTTCGCTTCCTCTGGTCCATGTTGAGTGTGGTACACACCATGTCACCAAACAACACAGTGACTACCTGGAGCCCTATATATAGGTCCACTGACTGATTACAAGATTGTAGACACCTGTGATGCTAATTAGTGGACACACCTTGGATTAACATGTCCCTTTGGTCACATTATTTTCAGTCTTTTCTAGGGTACCATCATTTTTGTCCAGGCCTGTTTCATGAGTTTTTTTTTTTTATTAATTCTGTTGAAGCATGGTTGAAAAGCAATGTCTGACTTTCATTGGTTAAATTTCATAGAATTTTTATTTATTATTACTTTTGTCAGATTAAAGTTATTTCTGTGACCATTTTGAGTTTTTCTTTCATTGACTGAAGGATACCAACGATTTTGTCCACATGTGTATAAGAGAACATAGATAGATACAGAGAAATGAAAGGCGCTATATAATAGATAGGCACAGAGACAAACAGATGGCTCCCACCTTGCCTTGATGTTGTTTTTTCGAGTTAAGCGGAGAGGAATGGTGAGATTTCTGGCGCTGAATGCCCCTTTCTTGTGTCGGTTGTTCTTAACACAAAATCAAACCTCTTTGAGAGACGAGCCGCTGACCAGTTGAAGTGCGTCACCAGGTCTTTATTCATAGAGGTGGCTTTGCGTGTGTATGACAGCCGACAACCAACGATTGCTCATCCTGAAGTACAAAGTGTAGAATGCAGCGACCATAAATAAGGAAAGTAGGTGTTTTGGGCCTCACAAAAAGAAACACAAAAACAAACGTGTCTGTCTGATGTCTCAGGTTTGAAATACCTCAACAGAACAGAAATAAAGGTAAAGAAGAGTCGAGATTGCAGTAGAACTCACCGTACCTGTGAACCCTTCACAGAGGGCCCGCTCTGTCAGACTGATTATCAGGGACATGGGCGAGCACAACTGTGCTGATGAGTCGTCACTCAGTCACTACATTTGGACAGACTCGTTGATTTCCAGTTGTGTCAAGTGACACGGTGTGACAATGAGCTCAGCAACTGCAGACGGCAAGTGTGATGTGCTCTCCAACTAGACGCTGTGTAATGTGACCTCCGCTTTAGGTGTCGTGCCCCCACGTGTATCTCACTCTTCTTTCCAATTACTAGAAATGGTCAGACAACCCCGGGGAAAATGTATTAATGTTAGCAGCCTCACCACATTTTTACATTTAATCCCATTACTTACTTATTCCAGCATCCTTGGAGGACCAATGCTCTTCTCCTTCTTTTCCATTTCCATCAGTAATTTTCCTTTCAGACTCCGATTTCAGCTCCATGGAATTCTGCTGGGGGGCCAGTTCTCCTCTTTTACTGGACCAGGGCTGTAAACTGGAATGAGACGCTTCACTGATCTCTTGCTTGAAAATTTTCCCTCTTTCGTGCTTTTGCAGGCCAACGCTCACCGAGAGATCTTTGGAGTCCTCAACTTTAACCTCCCCGATCTCCTCCTTGCACTCCTCCTCTTTAAAAACAGAAATTCTCTCACGATCCTCCGGCTTCGCACACAAATCCTCTGGTGGCCCCCAGTCACAGTCCTCTTCTTTAACCAGTGCCTGTCTTTCGTCCATGCTATGCTCTTTAACTAAGGCCATGCTCTGTGGTAAACTCTTTCTTCTCTCTGTCGACTTTTAAGATTCTCTTCTCACAGTGAAGCTACTAAGAGAGGTGTTGGCTGGCAAGGGCTCGCCTTATTCCCCTGTAGAAATAAAAGCAATAGAAGTGCCTCAAAAAGTCTTCATGAATATCCTGAGCACATATCAGGGTTAACTTACAGTATTTGTCACAATTATTAGAAAGCTGCTCACCGAGTTCTTAAGAGATTTCGAATGCTGTGAACCCTCCATGTTAGCCTAACGTGAGCTCAGCAGATATGGAGTTAAAACCCACCTGAAACAAAGCCGAGAACATTTCAAAATGTATGCTTTGTTTGACATTGGAAACATTTCATACTGACAGCATGGGTCCAATCAGGACTGGACCAAATACAAGGGTGAAATATTCAAAATGTCAGTTTTAACCTAAACCGAGACCACCATTTCGACCTGCGGTGGGCTGATATGTCACAACTCAATTACAAGCGAAAATAGCACAAATGGTCATTAAAGAAAACCCATTTAGGACACACAGGTGTTTTATGGTGGCCATTACAAATAGTAACAAACTGTGATTTGTTAAATTTATTTTACCATAATTAAAATCAATAAAGATATATTAAAAAAACAAACGGTAACCTAGCAGCCTACAGCCTCAGTGGGCCTATCTGATCCCAGTCTGTAAGAAGGGGTGGCTCTGCCAGCCTGCCCACTGCTCCATCTCACTCCTTTTATCTATCCTCTTGTTTCTTCCTCTTCACGTTTGCCAGTTGACCCCGTGCTCTAACAACGTGTTTCTCAACCGATCTGTGGTTTGAGAGTTGGTTTTTTTTATAATGGTGGTGGGGTTATGGCGGTCTCTTCACTAACCCTTCTCTCCATAACCATTCCCAATTTTCCATTGTGTGCGACACCAGCTGTAACCCCTCTAAGAGTTCCCACAATTCAATACAAAGAGCGCTCAATGTACATCACTTTACTCCAAATGCAACTCAGCCCCAAAAATTCTACTTATTTTAGACAACTGACCAAGTTGAAGGGTGGACAGTAGGACTTTAGGGTCCTTCAAAGCTCGACTTGATGTTTTTTTTGTGAGAGGAATTAACTGGATAGGACTGGTGAGCTCTGTTGGACTGAACGGCCTGTCCTCGTCCAGATTGGTCTAATGTTCTACTTTGATACGTGCTGGAATCAACAACCACCACACCACAATTCCCAAATTTTCAGTTGTAACAAACTGTGTCTTATTTCTATGATAATAACTTCCCAGCATGCATATATTCAAACTTTTAGGTTGTTCCCTACAGATAATGAATCTGTGCAGATCACAACAATTCAGAGTTGTACGTCCTCCACCCACCACACTGCTACTAAAACTGCCCACCTCTGAGCTCTGCTCTGCAAATGATCTAAATATCCAAAGGGAGGGCTCAGGAGTGGTGATGTCAGCTTGGCCCTGCCCCTTCAGTGCTCCACCCACAAAGAACATGGAACATTAACACATTTAAAGAAAATCAGAAAATAAAAAAAAAAACATTTAACTAATCAGAAACAACAAAAACAAAGATAGACGGGTGGCCCAACCAACAAAACACAAAGTAGATGAAGCACCCACACACAGAAAACAAACAACAAAAATGATTTAAAAAATACTGAAGATAGATAGATAGATATGAAAGGCACTATATAATAGAAAGAAAGAAAGATTTTAATTTTAGTGTAGTTGGCAGGATAGATAGATAGATAGATAGATAGATAGATAGATAGATAGATAGATAGACATGAAAGGCACTATATCACAGATAGATAGATAGATATGAAAGGCACTATATCATAGATAGATAGATAGTAGTTGGTAGGATTAGATAGATAGCATAGTTGGCAGGATTAGACAGATAGTATAGTTGGCAGGATTAGATAGATTTAAATTTTAGTGTAGTTGGCAGGATAGATAGATAGATAGATAGATAGATAGATAGATAGATAGATAGATAGATAGATAGATAGATAGATATGAAAGGTACTATATCATAGATAGATAGATAGTAGTTGGTAGGATTAGATAGATAGCATAGTTGGCAGGATTAGACAGATAGTATAGTTGGCAGGATTAGATAGATTTAAATTTTAGTGTAGTTGGCAGGATAGATAGATAGATAGATAGATAGATAGATAGATATGAAAGGTACTATATCATAGATAGATAGATAGATAGATAGATAGATAGATAGATAGATAGATAGATAGATAGATAGATAGATAGATAGATAGATAGATATGAAAGGCACTATATCATAGATAGATAGCTAGCATAGTTGGCAGGATTAGATAGATAGTGCAGTATATGATAGACAGACAGAAATAGATAGAGAGGAATGGTGCCATATAACAAAGAGCACTCAATGTACTCCAAATGCAACTCAGCCCCAAAAATTCTACTTATTTTAGACAACTGACCAAGTTGAAGGGTCAGCGTTATGTCACAACTCCGAGAATTTGGGTAGATTTGGGTCTCCACGCTCCAACAAATTGTCTGACCTGAACTCATCAGGGAGTCCATGTGGAATCTCCTACTTACGAATATGGAGTTACTGCTGTCTGATAGCACAAGAATGAAACATAGCTCCTTCCCGTAACAGATGCCCAATATTGTGACCACCCCCACCCCGCCAGCAACAAGAACCCAAATCCTAACAATGGCATTGTTAAATGGCGGCCCACATGCAAGATAAAGATGGCAATATGGAAAGACTCATGGGGAAAAAAAAAATTCAACTTGGTCCATTTACTTGGAACCACAAAAAGCAACCCCCAATTCATAATCCCTCCCACGTGCCATCTTCTGTCAATGACAGTCACTCCACACCATCCCTACTGCATTAACAACTTCTACCTCGTCACCTGGAATGGCTCTTGAGGAGTCCACCTCCGACCATCACTGTCCATAACCGAAGATCCAGTAAGGAGAAGCTACAGACAGGAAAAGCTGTGGGAGCAGAGGGAGTCCATCCTCGAGTTTTTAACTGACTTTGTGATGTCGTCTGTCACCTGCTCATTTTGTCTCTAAGGCTTCAGAAAGTGCCACTGTTGTCGAAAATACCCTGCATTGTTCGTTCCTATTCCAAAGATGGCAGGCAACAGTCATTCAACTAATGGCTACTGAACTGTGGCACTCACACTCACCGGCCACTTTATTAGGTACACCTGTTCAACTGTTCAATAACGCAAATCTCTAATCAACCAATCACATGGCAGCACCTCAATACATTTCAGACCTTGTCAAGACCACCCTCTGAAGTTCACACCAAGCATCAGAATGGAGAAGAAAGGTGACTGAAGTGACTTTGAACGTGGCCTGGTTGTGGCTCCGAGTATTTCAGAAACTGCTGATCTACTGGGATTTTTCACTCACAACCTTCTGTAGGGTTTACAGAGAGTGGTCCGAAAATAGGGAAAGTATCTAGTGAGCGGCAATGCCTTGTTGATGCCAGAGGAGAATGGCCAGACTGGTTCAAGGTGATAGAAAAGGCAACAGGAACTCAAATAAGCACTTGTTAAAACCAAGGTGTGCCGAAGAGCATCTCTGAACTCACAACACGTCAAACCTTGAAGCAGGTGGGCTACAGCAGCTGGAAACCACACTGGGTGATACTCCTGTCAGCTAAGGATACAATTCACACACGGGGCTCACCGAAACTGGATAACAGAAGACTGGAGAAACATTGTCTGGTCTGACGAGTCCGATTTCTGTTGCAACATTCTGATGGTCGGGTCAACAGCATGAAAGCAGGGATTCATCCTGCCTTGTATCAACAGTTCAGGCTGCTGGTGGTCTAATGGTGTGGGAGAGATTTTCTTGGCACACTTTTGCACACCTATAGTAGTAAATGAGCATCGTTTAAATGACACAGCCTACCTGAGCGTTGTTGCTGACCATCTCCATCCCTTTATGACCACCATCTTCTGATGGCCATGTCACAAAGCTCAGATCATCTCAGACTGGTTTCTTGAACATGACAAGGAGATCACGAGACACAAATGGCCTCCACAGTCACCAGATCTCAGTCCAGTAAAGCACCTTTGGGATGTGGTGGAACGGGAGATTCGCATCATGGATGTGCAGCAACTTCGTGAGGCTCTCATGTCAATATGGACCACAATCCCTGAGGTGTGTTAGCATCACCTTGTTGAATCCATGCCAGTTCTGAAGGCAAAAAGGGGGTCCAAACCGGTATTAGCTGGGTGTATCTAATAAAGTGGCCGGAGAGTGTATACCATAATGGTTAATCAGTTTCACTGTATGTTATTTCATATTCATTTTTTATTGATTGCTCAGATAGTTGTAGTTTTAAACATATTGTTATTTGTAACCAGTACTGCATATGCTCAGATATTGCAGTTCACGAAGAGCGCATCTCCTAACGTGGTTTAAATACAGTGCCGTGTGCATAAGCTAGCATTTTTATTCACTGCGATCCTTCACAGTATCACGGTGTTCATTGGCGTTTGTTCTCTGCCTTATTATCATACAGTATTTAGTGCAGTCACGATTTTAGTTTGTACTTGCATTTATTATAGCAGTTTTAAATGATAACAGAGCAAGATGCAGATTACAGAAAGATGCGCTACTGCAAGCGACCGAAAGAAGAGGGTAGTCATGTTAAATGAATGTTTCGTTTTTCCCCCCACATCTGTTTTGTTAAAGGAAACCACAGATACAAACACGTCCATATCATCATCATCATCATCAAACTCATTTAACCTTTGCGTAATCAGCTTCTTCAAGATAGGACTGGCATGCACTGGTATTTTCATATATAATTATTTGGACATCTTCTGTTGCTGACTGTTCTTGTCGGACAGCCTGCGGCGATTGCACTTGATATAAAGAACTTCCTCTAAAGAATCAGTGAGGTCGCATCTGGATTCTAATTATTCAACGCCCCGGTAACAATAGAACAAAAAATAAATACAACCCGAACAAAGGCTTAGCGGCGGGTGAGAAAAACAGAAGGAGCGACGGTCGCGGAGGCCACGCGATAAAAACAAAACTCCAAAGTGGGCCCGGCCAATCGCGACTTCATCCATCCCTTTTGTAAACCATCTTATGTCGAGCGGGCTGACGTCGAAATTTGGAGCCCACACCAGTTCGCATAGGGCACAAGGCACCAACGGTCCCTGGACTGGGACGCCAGTACATCGCGGACGTGAACACACACACACCCAAACGCGCCAGTTCAGCGACACCAATCTACCTAACCCTACACGTCTTTTTTGGATTGCGGGGAAGAAAAATGCAGCGCACGGAGGACTCCAGAGGGATAGCGACACCCCACCCCGAAAAAAAAGTCCCACAGCACATCAACTCCAAGTGAATATTGATAAGACAGACGTCACGACACGCTCGAGAGGATTAAAAAACCAAGGCGGTTATTAAAGTGTCCTAAAATGTATCACCACTAATTATCCCTCACCTGTCCCAGATGTTCACATCTTCCACACTGTCTGTCTCTTCTTGTGCCTTTAATTAGCCGCAAGAGGAGTGCAATAGACTCAGCAGACGAGGCACAGCTAAAAGACGTCATCAACTAGCGACTAGGGACACGTGACCGTCGAGTCTCTGCAGCCGCCTGCAAGTCCCTGGAGTGGACTCAATGCACAATCGTCGTTATTTGCATCGGCTTAACTCTGCCACAGCTAAAACCTTAAACCATAGTGTGACCGGGCAGCGCTCTGGAGCAGCAATGTTATTTTGACATTATTATTTTTTTTAATAACACCTAAACATATATACAGTATGTGTGTGTGTGTATGTATGTGTGTAGTGAAAGCTTTGGGGCGCTAAACCCCACAAATAAAGGTTCAAATAAATGGGTGTTTATTATATAAATAGCACACCAAAAAGCACCAAACACAAGTTATATCTCCTCCAATCATTTCTCCAGCGCACTGCCCTCCTCAAGTTGAGTATTACTCATCCTTCTCCAGCTCCAACTTAGCTGGACAATGCAGTGTGGTCCCTTTTATTGAAGACCCAGGAGTACTTCTGGTGCCATGGCTGTTGCCCATTGGAAGCCCTTCCAGTTTACATAATAGGGGAAGCAAACCCGGGCCTCCTAACTGTGAGGCAGCAGCGCAACCACTGGGCCACCGTGCCGCCCATATATATATATATACATACACATACTGTATCTCTCTCTCTCTCTCTCTTTATATATATATATACAGTAAGAGCCGTCACTCTGAGGCTGGCATCCCCATCCAGAGCTGAACTGAAATCCTTAACCAGCAGGGATGTTAGTATCATGGAAAGATAGGGGAAGACAATTTATTCATGGCATTGTCTCCCCCACAAGACATGAGGAGTCAGCCCTCTGAGCTTATAGCACCATTGACAGATACCCAAAGGGCATATTGGTAATTGTAGTTCTTTGGGTCAGCTCTTTTGGATTCCATTGGTGTCACCAGTGGGGTACTGAGGGGACTAGAGAGCTCTACTTTGTTGGGCTTCAGCTATACCCAGAAGGACTCCGGAGCCAAAGTTTCAGGATGGCGGAAGTACATATAAGGAACAGCCTACCTCAGTAGAGGGAGCCAGAGTTCAGAGGAAGACGACAAAGATTGCCTGGAGTAGCACAGGAGTGATGAAGGAATTGTTTAGTGTTTGATTGGTGTGTTTTGAAGCCCTGTGTAGAGGTTGGGAAAAGGAATGAAACCTTCAAAACACACTGCAGCTTGTATCCTGCTATTTTGTTGAGGAGATGCAGCACCCCCTGGTGAGATCTCTCTCTCTCTCTCTCTCTCTCTCTCTCTCTCTCTCTCTCTCTCTCTCTCTCTCTCTCTCTCTATATATATATATACTCTATCTATCTATCTATCTATCTATCTATCTATCTATCTATCTTTTTCTCAGACTTCATTTGAAGGACTGTGTCAAAGTTCTGGAAAGAAGGGTCTGGCTGTTGGCTGAACCTCTGATCCAAGGGGTCTATTACAGATTTTGTCCTGGTTGTAGAGCACTGGGCCAGCCTGATACTCTCAGTAGGGTTTTGAAGAGTTCTTTAGATGATGGCCAATCCTCCTACATGTTGTTTATGGATTTGTCAAAGGCAGATGATTGCATCCCTTGGGGTGTCCTTTGGGGGTGCTTCGGGAGAAGAGGGTACCAGGTCTGTTACTGTTGGCCTTTTAGATCTTGTACAATCAGAGCTTGGTTTGCAGTGCCAGCAGACTTGTTTTTGGTGGGTGTGGGACTCCACCAGGGCTCCCTTTGTGACAGATTTACATTATTTTTGTTCATAATTTGCATTTTAATAGGAAAATGATTTTAATTGTGAATAGGTGTGTTTATTTGCATATATAAATCTAATATAAAAAATAAAATTAGAATGTCTACATATTATAATGTTTAACTACAAAATTGAAAAGAAATTTAATAAAAATGTAACAAAGGGCTCAATTTCTTCACATACACATTATGATTATATGTCAATTTAAAATGAAAGTCTTATGTTCGTCAAGTATTTTTAAACATATTCAACTTAATAAAATGATGTGTGTGTTCATCCGATTCCTATGACTCTGTTATATGCCATTTGATATGAGGTTCATAAAAGCATTGCTAATGTCTGTGATGTGCCAACTGTAGGAATGACAAATGTGATGTATCTTAGTAGTAGTAGTTGTAGTGTCCTGTAAACAGAATCCAGTGAAATTCATATCTGCATTTTAACATTTTAAAGGAGAAACATGTGAGTAGCACTTCTGTGATAGACAGAGAGTGAGATAGATATGAAAGTCTGTAGATAGATAGATAGATAGATAGATAGATAGATAGATAGATAGATAGAGTGGAACCTCGGTTCATGAACATCCCGGTACACGTACAACTCGGTTTATGACCAAAAAGTTTGCCAAACTTTTGCCTCGGTTCACGACCACACACTCGGTATACAAACAAGTTTCCCTTTTGGTTTGTACATGTTCAGTCTCTCCCTGTGCATTTCCTGTGCAGCGAGCGAGCAAGAGAGAGAGCGAGAGAGCGCTACACACACACACACACACACACACAAAGGCAGCGTGAGAGAGGCACACACAGGCAGCGCAGAGAGAGCAGCGCAAGAGATTGCGACACACGCACACACACAGGCAGCGCAGAGAGAGCTGGACGCATTAAGGTAGGAAGGCAGTTAAAGAATGCACTGGGCTTGATTTTGTTTTCACTTCTATTTCCAGCGATCTGTTCGTGGCGTGCATTGATACAATGTTATTTTTCCTTGGTGGTTTATTATTTTTTCAAATTTTAATTTTTTTCCCTGTGCTTAAAACTCATTTAAAAAGTGCTTTTAGCCAGCGGTTGGTAGCGCTATAGCGCGAACTATTGCAGTGTTAGTTTTCTCTGTTGTTCAACGTTTTCTCAGTGTTATTCAATGTCTTTACATTTAGTTTACTATTATGCTGTGCATTCTATGGTTTAATTAACTATATTTGTGCTTACAAACTTAAAAAATATATATATTTACATACAGTTCGTATGGTCTGGAAGTGATTAATTGTATTTACATACAGTCCTATGGGGGAAGTTGCTTCGGTTCATGACCAAATCAGTTTACAACCAGAGTTTTGGAACGAATTATGTCGTGAACCGAGGTCCTACTGTAGATAGATGTGAAAGGCACTATATGATAGATAGATAGATAGATAGATAGATAGATAGATAGATAGATAGATAGATAGATGGATAGATAGATAGATAGATATGAAAGGCACTATATTATAGATAGATAGATAGATAGATAGATAGATAGATAGATAGATAGATAGATAGATAGATAGATAGATAGATGGATAGATAGATAGATAGATAGATAGATAGATATGAAAGGCACTATATGACAGATAGATAGATAGATAGATAGATAGATAGATAGATAGATAGATAGATAGATAGATATGAAAGGCACTATATGATAGATAGATAGATAGATAGATAGATAGATAGATAGATAGATAGATATGAAAGGCACTATATGATAGATAGATAGATAGATAGATAGATAGATAGATAGATAGATAGATAGATAGATATGAAAGGCACTATATTAGAGATAGATAGATAGATAGATAGATAGATAGATAGATAGATAGATAGATAGATAGATAGATACTGTAGATAGATAGATAGATAGATATGAAAGGCACTATATTATAGTTAGATAGATAGATAGATAGATAGATAGATAGATAGATAGATAGATAGATAGATGGATGAAAGGCACTATATAATTAACAGATAGATAGATAGATAGATAGATAGATAGATAGATAGATAGATAGATAGATGGATGAAAGGCACTATATAATTAACAAATAAATAGATAGATAGATAGATAGATAGATAGATAGATAGATAGATAGATAGATAGATAGATATGAAAGGCACTATATTAGAGATAGATAGATAGATAGATAGATAGATAGATAGATAGATAGATAGATACTGTAGATAGATAGATAGATAGATATGAAAGGCACTATATGATAGATAGATAGATAGATAGATAGATAGATAGATAGATAGATAGATAGATAGATAGATAGATAGATATTAAAATAACTTTGCAAGAGTAATTTTCTGATTTCCCTTCCAGCTCTGCCTCCCACCATTCACTTTGGCTCAGAACCTCTTTGTCTTTCTAAAACTTTTATTTTTGTATGCATATATTTACTTGCTGAGTTTCTATTAAATACTAAATTTGCCTTTAGGGAAAAATACTTTTCCATTTTTATCTCTCAGCTTATCCAAGCCAAGGTTTTTCCCGAGACTCGCCACCAGTCTGGTGCCTGGGCCAGTAGGTTTATGCAGAGGTGCAGGTCCTGTAGGTGTCACTCTTTAAGTGCTTCATCATCGTGTCTCTCTCTCAGCTTCCATCCATTGTCAAAGGCATTTCTCACACCTTCATTTTAATTCAGACCCCGCCTCTTCACTCTCTCAGGCTCCGCCCTTTCTTATACTGGCTCTCTTTCTCTCTCTCGTTTCAGGCTCCACCCATTCTGACACACCTCTTGTTCTCTCTCTTTTTCCTTGCCCCGCCCCTTCTCTCCCCTAGGTCCACATTGCCCCAATAGAATTTTCATGCTAAAGATATTTCAACATTTAGGTGACTTCATAAAGGACTCTGAATGTATGGATAAGGATGAACAATTAAAATGAATGACTCTGCCATGTGTGTGATGCTTTATTGTCACTCTTACAAAAGAAAGTCCACATATAATTTCCTCCCACTTTGTGGGCTACGCTATTAAGGCTAGACATTGCTCCGGGGCACTGAACAATGGCTGACCCTGCGCTCTGACCCCAAGGGGTATGTGCAAACTAACAAATTCCTAATACGAGAAATTGTATATAGTGAAATAAAGAACAAAAAAAATCTTAAATTTTCTTTTTATCTCCTAGCAATGTAAGCCTGACTTAAACCTGCAGAACTCACCAAATACTCAGGAGTTTTGGAACTGCACATCTCACCTCATTTAGAAAGCTTGAAGTTTCAGGTCTGTGCTGCGTAGATTGGCTCCAGCACCCCATGGCCCCTGTAATACATCAGGTGGATGCAGGATGAGGATGGAGACTATTAGGTGACCTGACTGAAGTGTTTAAAATGATGAAGGGGATTAGTCCAGTGGTGATGGTGACTTTAAAAGGAGTTCATCACGAACACGGGGACACAGGTGGAAACCTGTGAAGGGGAAATGTCACACAAACATGAGGAGGAGAAGCGCAGACACTTGGAATGAGTGACCAAGTCATGTGGTGGACTTTCAAACTTTAGGGACCTTCAAAACTCGACTTGATGTTTTTTAGAAGAATCTGAATGAAAATATCTTAATGTTCTGATTTCTGAATGGCACAAATGTTTGAAGCTTTAAGGATCTGAATACTTGTAAATGGCCGTGTGGCTTTAGAAACATGTTGACCAGTTTCTCTCCTTTGGTTTCAACACAGGGTCAGCAGCAGGATTTGAACCCAGAACCTCAGGGTTTGAGGTCCACAGGCTTCACTGTGATGTCATACTGGCTGCTCTATGTGAAGGTGTGATTGAGGGGGACCACCTCCCTCTTGTGAGATGGCATTGGTGGGACGCTTACAAGCTGGCACCTCTGCCTTTAAATCAGGAGTGTCAAACTCGGTGATCCTGGGGGAGCCGCAATCAGCCGCATTACATAACAATGGCCCAGAAGTCTTCATTGGCTCACTTCTAGAACACTAGTGAAGATGCTCAGGTATTAAGAGCTGCAATATTTCGCAGCTACGATTATCCAAAAAGTGTCCAGTGGTCCCGTAAAACTTCTGCATAATCTGTGAATTTGGAATCGTTTCTTAAGAATCCTGATAATGGAAAATGACAACAGTTTTTAACGCCCAGTTCATCAAAGAAGGGCCCTAACCCTGCAAATATTGCGACTCTGTGCATAAACTTTATGTGATTGTCAATAAAAGCCTCTGAAACGTCTGAACTGCTTGTCGTTCTACTTTAGTCTCCCAGAGAAACATCTGACAAGAAGATCTAAAAACACTGAAGCAGCAGACTTGGTGAACACCAACACTTGGGTCATTCTCAGAACGTTTGGGCCCCGGCGGTAGGTAAGTAAGGAAGTGCAGTAAAACCTCGATTAGCCACCAGGGGTCGGGCTTGAGGCCGTGACGGATAAGAGAGAAGGCGGATTACCGGACAGCTGCTTTAACTCTTTGAGGGCTGAACATTTTTTCCCAAAAAGCACACAGAGTAAGGGTTCCACACAGAAATTGACAAAAAAAAAAAACATCTGTCGCTGCGTGCCTGGCTGGCTTGATGTCAGGGGTGGCATTCGCAGTGTACCCGTCGTCATTTTAAGCAGCGGTCCTCTCAGATGAACATCAGCACCACAATCAGCTGATGCTGCTACCGCCCATTTCTTGGCAATCACTTGTATCAAAATCCGAGTCCAATTCAACGACGATAACACGCAAAAACATCACCCATGGAGTATTCTGCATTACACGTTTGTGTCGATCTCTTCCCACACAGAGGACATTTCGTTTGCTCACGTGAGCACAGGGAGTCTCGGTTAAAATCGACGAAACCAACTCTCCATCTGGCAAAGAGGGGCCAACTAAAACGTAACAGTTTTTGACAAAAGTCGACATCCGCCCTGGAAGAGTTTAAAATGACACGCAGAAGATTGGCTTAGTGAATGGTGATATTCCATCCATCCATTATAAAACCCGCTGTATCCTAACTACAGGGTCATGGGGATCTGCTGGAGCCAAGCCCAGCCAACACAGGGCACAAGGCAGGAAACAAAACCCGGGCAGGGCACCAGCCCACCATAGCGGGCACACACACACACACACACTAGGGCCAATTTAGGATCGCCAATGCACCTAACCTGCATGTCTTTGGACTGTGGGAGAACATGCAAACTCCACACAGGGAGGACCCGGGAAGCGAACTATAGGTCTCCTTACCACGGTGACGCCCTAATAAGAGACGTGATATTCATAAATATAAAATAACTTAATGACAGTTTTTTTTCTGTAATATTTTGATCCTTTTATATTTTTGTTATATTCCATCCATCCATTATCCAACCTGCTATATCCTAACTACAGGGTCACGGGGATCTGCTGGAGCCAAGCCCAGCCAACACAGGGAGCAAGGCAGGAAACAAAACAGGGCCCCCCACAGGGCACACACACACACACCAAGCACACACTAGGGGCAATTTAGAATTGCAAAGGCACCTAACCTGCATGTCTTTGGACTGTGGGAGGAAACCAGACCACCCAGAGGAAACTCACACAAACACAGGGAGGACCCGGGAAGCGAACTGGGAGGCAGCAACACTACCACTGCACCACCGGTGATATTTGCAAAAAAAAAAAAAAAAAAAATAACAAAATTAATTAATTTCTATAATATTGTATTGACCAGCATAATAAGCAAACACCACTCAGAGGTGCTGGAGTTTTCTTCATTTTCCTTGGAGTCTTCAATTGGTTGCCTTGTCTTATACTTCGGAGTTACAGAGCACATCTCCAAAGCAATCAAAGAAAGCTTTCCTTACCACTCAGTATCTCACGATCTGTAAACACTCATGCCTTCCTACTCCACACCTTCCCTTTCCCTCCTCACTTCTCCTGTCACTCATCTCCTAAGAGGCGTGTCCTCCCCCGTACAAACCGGAAGCTCCTCCCCCAGTCCCAGCACCGCACCTTCCCTTTCCCTCTTCACTTCTCCTGTCACTCATCACCTAAGAGGCGTGTACTCCCCGTACAAACCGGAAGCTCCTCCCCCAGTCCCAGCACCGCACCTTCCCTTTCCCTCCTCACTTCTCCTGTCACTCATCTCCTAAGAGGCGTGTCCAACTGTACCGACCGGCAGCTCCTCCCCCAGTCCCAGCACCGCACCTTCCCGTTCCCTCCTCATTTCTCCTGTCACTCATCTCCTAAGAGGCGTGACCACCCCGTACAGACCGGAAGCTCCTCCCCCAGTCTCAGCACTTACACCATTCATTGCTCCCATAGCGTGTCACAAGCTGCCTGCACGTCACACTAAATAAACAAAACGTAACATAACAGAATGTGATCTGATCATAGGTTTGTAAAATTTGTCTTGCTTGTATGGAGTGTTATTTGTTTTTAATAAATTCAATAAAATGCTTTAAAAAAATTATAAAAGAAAACGACAATGCAGAAGAACATTCACATTAATGTAGAATCACATTACCGTCGGTGTTTTCCATTTCCGACATGTTTTTCAGTTTTGTCGGCATCCCGCTTTATCTCGTTCACCGTTGTTCTTCCAATTCTGTAAATTGAAGCCATACTTGTTTTTGATGACAATTCCAATACCAAACACACAAATATTCATTGGCCAGAAAAAGGTATAGTAGTTTAATTATAACAAAAAGAGAGAAAAGCTAGGAAATGCTATTGAAGTTGAAGGTATGTAACTGACACTGTGGTTTCGAAATGCAGAATGACACGAGCTGCTGGGAAAGAACATTACGTGCTAGCGAAAGGGAGAGTTGGCCCAATGTGCAGAGCTCACAGTAGTAATAGGTAGACTCTGGGGTGCAGAGTATTAATGAAGACTGGAGGTGAATCGAGTGACAGATAATCGATGTTTCAATGTAACTGGCTGTTATCTTGTTGGATGACAAATATCTTAGTGACTGACAACATCAGGCCAGCAAATCTTTCTCAGATAGGCGTTAATACATGCATGGACCTTAAGAATCATTTACCACATTCTGAACAGTAACGCTCTAGTGCGAATTCTTGTATGGTTGTGTAGACAGCTTCATCGTGAGAATCTTTTGCCACATTCAGAAAAGCACTGGAGCTTTTTTTCTAGTGTAAAGACATGAAAGCAAATTCAAATAGTTATTTGTGATAACCATTGCACACATTCAAAACAGTTGTATGACTTCTCACCAGTGGGCATCCTTGAATGTTCCTGAAGACCATCAAGAAAATGATTTCTCACTTTTAGAGATTTTTCATATTGACCTGAATGAGACTTATGTGAGAGAATAGTTTGCCACATTTAGAACAGCAGAATGGATTTTCTTCAATCTGACATCTTGAGTGTTTTTCAAGACCACTGAAAAATGAGAACCGTTTACCATACTCTGAACAACAATGAGGTTTATGCCCAGTGTGAATTCTCTTATGTGTATTAAGGTTTCCAATTGGTAAAAATCGTTTTCCACATTCAGAACAGTAACATGGCTTCTCACCAGTATGAACACTATCTGCCAATGTGTGAAATTGTTTTGCTGCATCCTGCACAATACTATGACTTTTACCCTGTGTGAATATGCAAACTGATTGCCACATTCAGAAGACAAATGTGGGTTTTCTGAAATGACTTTCTGCGTGTCTGAAGATGGTTTGTTTGTGAGAAGCAGTTACCACATCCAGCACATAAAAAACAGTTTCTATCCAGAGTGACTATGTGCATGACTATGAAGATGACTTATTTCCGAGAAACGCTTCCCACATTCAGAACAATGAGGACTTTTCTCCCGTGTGAATAGTCAAGTGTTTTTTAAGATATCTTATTTGTGAGAAGCGTTTGCCACATTCAGAACAACAAAATGGCTTCTCTCCTGTGTGAATTCGTTTGTGACTCTGAAGATGACTTATTTGTGAAAATTGTTTGCCACATTCTAAACAGCTATATGGCTTCTCACCAGTGTGTATTCTTTGATGTTTCTGAAGATCACCAAGTTGAGAAAAACGTTTGTCACATTCAGAACAGCAATGAGGCTTTTCTCCAGTGTGAATTCTCATGTGTCTCTTAAGGTGACATAAGTGAGAGAAGCGTTTCCCACATTCAGAACAGCAGTGTGGTTTATCTCCAGTATGGATTTTTAAGTGACTGTGAAGTTTGGACATTAGAGAAAATCGTTTGCCACATTCAGAGCAGCAATGAGGCTTATCTCCAGCATGAATATGTGCATGAAGTTTAACAGTACTTATTTGAGAGAATCTTTTGCCACATTCAGAACAGGAATATGGTTTTTCTCCAGTGTGAATTCGTCTGTGATTCTGAAGATCTTTCAGCCATGAGAAACATTTGCCACATTCCGAACAGCAATATGGCTTCTCACCAGTGTGAATCCGTTTGTGACTCTGAAGATTGCTAATCTGTGAAAATCGTTTACCACATTCTAAACAGCTGAATGGCTTCTCACCAGTGTGTATCCTTTGATGTTTCTGAAGATCACCCAGTTGAGAAAACCGTTTGTCACACTTAGAACAGCAATATGGCTTTTCCACAGTGTGAATTCGCTTGTGTTTTTGAAGATAGGCAAACTGAGCAAATTGTTTGCCACATTCAGAACATGAATGTGGCTTTTCTTCCGAGTGAATTTTTTTGTGTGTATTAAGATGGCTTATGTGCGAGAAGCATTTACCACATTCAGAACAGGTATACGGCTTCTCTCCAGTGTGGACACTCGTGTGTCTTTTAAGGTTACTTATTTGTGAGAACCGTTTGCCACATTGAGAACAACAAAATGGCTTCTCTCCCGTGTGAGTTCGTTTGTGACTCTGAAGATGGCTAATTTGAGAAAATCGCTTGCCACATTCTGAACAGCAATGAGGTTTCTCTCCATTGTGAATTGTAATGTGTCTTTCAAAATCACCCTTGTCCAAGAATTGTTTGTTGCATTCAGCACAGCAATGTGGCTTCTTTTCTTCGTGTACACTCTGGTAATCTTCAATATTAGAGTCAGGCTTTTCTCCACTCTCCTGGGAGATATCTAAAAGCACTGGAGCAGGCATTTCCATCTGCTGGTGAGTGTTGATGATTTCTGGTCTTGATTGCGTACTACTGTCTGTTGGGATAATATTTTGGAAAGAGACTGGTATTATACCATCATAGAGCTTCTTTCCAGATCTGTGCTGTGGAAAATTCTGAGCAACTGTTGTTGGGGACAAGTAGCCACAAACTTGAAAATCTGTATAAAAAAAAAAAAAAACAAATAGAGAAACAAAATTAATGATTAACCTATTGACAGTGACCCGAGACATATCAGTATAGCACAGCATGTTCTGACATCATATTCAGAATGTCTCTTTGCCCAATTCCCCTATTTTCAAAAACAAATCCCACAAGGAATCCCACCTTTTAGAGTGAAGGAAAAGACTCTCACACATTAGGTATCTTAAGTTGCATACAAGAATTCATATTGTTGAGGACCCACTTGTAGCAGTGCTACGAGTAGTAAGAACTGCATCTCCCAGCAGTCCTTGCATGGGCTGTTGGGGTCAAAGGTGGCCAGAGGGGTGTAAAAGGAGGGCAGGTGTCAGAAGAAAAGGAAGTGTTTCTTGTTGTTGAATTTTTGTGTGTCGTTTACCTGTTGGACTGCCTTCGGTTAATCAAGCCATATTTAGTCGCAGTGTCCTGGATTGTATTCGTTGTTGGAGTCTGGGTCATTTGTCTACCTGTGTGTTGAAGACTGATTGTGGATTTCCCGCAAGTATAGGAGCCATCCATCCATCTTCACCCTTACAGTGTCTACCGGTAGGACTGTTTTTTTCATTCTCTTCAACATACTGTATAGATCCCTGGGCTTACACTTGTCATCTATCATTACATCCGGTGTGTTACTTCATGGACTTTGCTGTGTGTAGTGGTTTGTGTTTATAGGTTTAATTTATTATCGACGTAGGGGTACAGGGGTGGTATTATTGTTTTCATTTATATCATTTAATTTCATTATATTCTTAATTGTCATTAGTTCCCAGTGTGCTTTATTTTGTCTCTGTTTTTGAGTGTGTGAGGGTCATTCCAAGGCTGGGGGCATCCCTGTGATCTCCTCTACAAAAACAAATAAATCACCATCATATTAACGGTGTGAATCTTAGAAGCACCAGACCGCTACACACTTTACTGTTCAAAATGTTGCAAAATATTCTCCCATATTAGATATCTTAAGACAAAAGCAAGCCATTTACATTCAGGAGAAGCTATATTACTGTTCCGAGTATGGAAAAAAAATAAGCATTATCAATCTTAAGGCTCATACTGGTGAGAATGCATATTACAGAATGTGGTAAACGATTCTTGCACAATATGTTTTTTGAAGTCGCATACAAGAATTCATATTGTTGAGGACCCATTTTACTGTTCAGAATGTGGCAAAATATTCTCCCATATTCGACATATTCCAACAAAAGTAGGCATTAATACTTGGGAGAAGCTATATTGCAGTTTTGAGTATTCATATAAAAAAATGCAGACATTAGCAATCTTAAAACACACATAACTGTTTACACTAGTGAAAATCCATATTATTTTTCAGAGCGTGGTAAACGATTCTCACACTTTAGGTATATTAAAGGCATAAACACAAGTGTTTATAGTCCTGAGAAGCCGACTTGCTGTTCTGAATGTGGTTAAAGCAGCTCACCCATTAGCCCATTAAGGTTAACCATCACCACCACCACCATCATAACCATGAAAGAGACACTCCAACAGTCAGAATTGGCCAAGCAAACACTTCTTGTCAGTCAAAGACCAATGGAAACCCACTTTGGGAGTCCTTTAGATGCCTTTTGCAAAGTCAGACTGTGAGAAATGATTCTCTTGCCTGGTGAAACTGAGACTAGAGTCACATCTGGAGAAAACCAGCCAACTGCTTGTCACCTGTGCAACGGCACTCCAATGGTGAAGCTCTGTGACGGCAGCATCAGCGACTGGGAAAATCGTCAGGGCTGAATGGAGCAAAGTTCAGAGATCTCCTTCACGAAGACCTGCTCAGAGCACTCCGGACCTCAAGCTGCACTGAAGACAACACAGGAGTGGCTGAAGGTCATCTCTGAGAAAGTCCTCGAGTGGCCAGGCCAGGCCCCAGACTTGAACATAATCAAATCTCTCTGCAGAGAGCGGACAGTCGCCGTCCAGCGGCCATTTACATCCAACCTGACAGAGCGCCAGAGGATCTGCAGAGAAGGATGGCAGGACATCTGGGGTTGTGGAGCTTGTGGCCTCAAACCATGAAGACCCCCAGGCTGGAATCGACTAATTACAGAGCGAAGAGTCAGACTGCTTACATCAAAGTCAGAGTTCACGTTATAATGAATTAATTTGCAGAATTTTCTACATTCCTGCTTTTGCTTTGTTATTTTGGGGTATTGAGTGTCACTGGAGGAGGACAAAATAAACTGAAATGATTTTAACACAAAGGCTGAAACAAAACAAAATGTGAGCAAAGTGAATGGGACTGAGGACTTTCTGAATCCACCATGAAGAAAACAGAATGTGACATCACATGAGAAGGTCATCCTTGAGAAAATTAACTTACAAACTCCAGGCTCCACCATGGATGCCCATTGTCCACTCTCATCTCCAACCCTTGGGTGACGTGACCCTCAAGCTCAAATGGTTCAACCCTAAACTGGTCTGCCTGCTGTTGGGGACAGTGTGGTCTGCCACCAGTGTGGCACAGGTCACTCTTCAGGTCACTACACTGGCTTCCTGGAGCCTCGCCTATACAATAGTCAATGGGTCTGCACCGACATATATGGAGACACTCGGGGTGTCCTCTGCTCCTTCTCCACAAATCATGTCTGCTCTTGATTGGCATTTGGTGACGCCACCTCTGCGTGGTATCAAATCTCAGTCAGGACACTTCATGTGTACCCCTAGCTGGTACAACGAGCTGCCCGTCTCCATTCGTAACGCGGACTCCCTCAGTGTGTGTAGAGGAGCTTTTCACAATCCTCTTGTTGAGTGAATTTCAGTCTAAAGGATATTTATTAGCTGTTAGGATTTTGGAACCCAGGAATGGCCACTCACTTGTGTTTTGTTTTGAACTCTTCACTTGTGATGATCAATTGTCACCTAGTCCTGTCACACTTGGTCTCAAACAGCCCCTTAGACCAGTAATTACTCGAGTATATTGACCTCCTTTGGACATCGCTTTGGACAAAAGTGTTTGTTAAACAAATAAATGTAAATAAAAATAACTGGAGCGTCCACAAATCAGAATGAAAGTCATGGGGATGTTGGAAATCATCATCATCATCATCAACACCCCTAAAATTATCACCATGTGATGTTCTGTGTCTATAAAAAGTATTCACCCCCTTTTAAATTTGCTTGTTCTAAGATGATAAATCTTAATGGATTTAAATTCTCATTTTTTTTGTCATTGATCAACAGGAAAAGACTCCTTCATGTCAAACTATAAGCAGATCAGTGATGTAAATGAAAACGTTCAATACATTGAAACTCACTCAATCTTCAACAGAATTAAAACACACACACGGTCTTATCGAGCTGTCAAAACCAAAACCCAACATCATGCATCAAAGCCTTATATTGAAAAACTCAAATAAGAAGAGAAAATCCAGGGGAAAAAAATGAAATAATAAAACACCAACATATGCGTACGGCACAATGGGAAATTATTCTGACGTGAGGGCGTCACCATTTCACATGAGCTATCAATGATCTCATTATTACTCTAAACGAAGTAAGATGAGGTGCTCAGTACGTCACAGAAACGTAAAGTCAAACCTTCTGAAACTGAAATGCACTTCACGACGAGTGTAGAGGTTAGGAAGAGAAACGCCACGTAGTAAAACGATTGGGGTGGGGGGCACACAGCCAGATGGACACTTGCCCACCACTAAAGACCACTGGCCGGGGTGTGTGTGGTCACTGGGGACAGTGAGGCAGATCGGGTCACCACTGACCTCCATGGAGATGTGCAGGCGGTGGACGAGGCAGGTGAGCGAGTGTGGAATGGCATGGAGTGAATGTGTGGAGGTGGATGGCAGACAGCATGAGCCAAGTGACAGCAGCACCACCTTCACCTTCACCTTCACCTTCACCCGGTGTGTCTGCCGCTGATAATCAAGTATCTTATCCAGCCTGCAGCACATCAGCTTTGTTAATTGGTGAAATACTGCACTGCTCTGTGTGGGTGACAAATGACATGCTGGACGTTGCTGTGGTTGGCTGTCATTCACCAGATCATCAGGTCTCTATTTGAATTCAATCAAACGTTTATCCTGCTCTTATATATAAAACACCACGACAGCCACCTTCAAAATCTGCAAACATCCTCAGCTTCACTTCCTTTTAAATGTCATCACGTTACTTACTTATTCCAACACTCCTAGATGGCTGCTGCTCTTCTTCTCTCCCGTTTCCTTCAGTCACTTTCTCCTCAAACTCAGAGAGCTCAGATTTCACTTCCACAGGTTCTGCCTTATTAGTGAACTGGGGCCCTGAATTGGAATGAGACTCCAGTTTGAAAATCTTCTCAGCTTTGAACGTTTGCAGTTCAGGACTCGCCGAGAACTCGTTTGAATCCTCCACTTTCACCTGGACAATCTCCCCCTTGGACTCCTCCTCTTTAACACCAGAAATTCTTACTTCACAGTCTTCCAGCTTCACGCACAAATCCTGGGGTGGACCCCACTCACAGCCCTCTTCTTTAATGCTGGCCACTCTTTGATCCATGCTGTCCTCTTTGGCAGAGGCCATGTTCTGTGGGAAACGCTTCTCTCTAAACCACCAAGTGCCTTCTCTTTTAAAGATTCCCTCATCACATGGAGGCTGGTAAACACTTCACTGCATCACCACGTGAACTGGGAAAGAGGCTCCTTTCTACCTGTCAAAATAAAAAATAAACATTTAATTACTTCATAATGCCATCAAAAATAACGTGCGCACATTTCAGGGATAGCTTCCAGTTTTGTTAACCAACCTCAGAGAACTATGAACTCCATCTTTATGACTGATATGAAGTGCTGTAAACAATCCCTGTCACCCTAAGAAATCAGTACATCTGGAGTGAAAACCTTGATAAGCAGATGTAATCCTACTGATTTAGACAAAGCCGAGAACAGAGAAAGGGTAAAAGATGGAAAATTCAGGCTTCTTTGAAACTCACTTTGAAGTGCGCTATTCCGGCAGCCATGGGCTATTTGGACATTTCCCAACCAATTGCATGCATCACAAAATACATTCTGACCGACAGAGCAACACATATGTTCATGCCAACTACGCCCAGCAAAGTGCGACTGCCAGCCAGAAAGAAATGACCTTGTATGTTTAATTAATCACTAGCTGCGATACTCGTGCAAGACGGACTGAAATCTAAAAAGTCAGTGTCAACGTTAGCGTATTGAGTGGCAGTGATTGCAATGCAACATCTGTTGGAATGTATTTTGTAGCAATGAAATGCATTGCAGTTCTCATTCCAACAGATGGCACACGACAAACATTTGTAGTAATAAAATGAATCACTACAAATGTTTCTGATGCGCCACCTGTTGGAATGAGAAATGCAATGCTTGTGGCTCTGTAATATGCCACCCGGTATGAGATTTATAAAGGCAGTGTTAATGCGTGTGAGGCGCCATCTGTTGGAATGAGAAATGCAATACTTGTGGCTCTGTAATATGCCACCTGGTATGAGATTCATAAAAGCAGTGTTAATACTTGTGAGGTGCCATCTGTTGGAATGACAAATGCAATGCTTGTGGCTCTGTAATATGCCACCCGGTATGAAATTCATAAAAGAAGTGTTAATGCGTGTGAGGCGCCATCTGTTGGAATGACAAATGCAATGCAAGGAATGATAAATGTATGTTGCACCATATGTTGGAAACACAGAGACATAGCAACCACATAAGTAAAGCTTCCTCCAAGTCTTTGGTCATTTGGGAAGAGACTGCAAAGAATTGGTTTTCAGATCTCATCAACCTTTAATATATTTAATCTATGTGCATGGATAGGAAGAAGAAGGACAGTTATGAGATCTTTATCTGTGGATCCGGTATATAGGTACAGGTATTCATCAATGTAGGACTGTGTGAGAATATGCATGCACACCCTTATAAATATACACACACACATACATTAAATACACATAAATATACACACAGACACACTGGCTATGTTACTAAGTAAGCAGTTTAGACCCCAGCATAATCAGAGGTCTGTGTAGTAATAAAATGTAATATTCAAAATGCAAAATATGCATTGCATTTGTCTTTCCAACAGATGGCACATAAAACAAACCATCTGCAATACTGCAGGTAAAAACATGCATAAAACACATTCCAGTAGCTGGTGCACTGCTCACATTAATGCCGAAGTCAACATTGGAGTTCATCTCGTCTTAGCTTGCACAGCTAGTCCACCTTACTAAAAAGAGAAGCATCAGTGTGTCCGTCCAGTTGCTATGTCTCCGTCAATCCAACAGATATTAGCACTTTGATGAATCCCATATTCAATTACATGTAGCACAGATGTATGTTTTGCATTAGTAATTCCAAGAAATGGCACTTCACAAACCT
Organism: Polypterus senegalus; assembly: GCF_016835505.1. Lineage (NCBI taxonomy): Eukaryota > Metazoa > Chordata > Cladistia > Polypteriformes > Polypteridae > Polypterus > Polypterus senegalus. The sequence continues at coordinate 237,996,485 of NC_053157.1, read as the reverse complement.
TTGCAGTAATACAATTAGCAGAAAATCCCATCATTTTTATTACTACATGCGTTACAAAATACATTCCAACATGTGGTGCACTGCAGTCATTAACCCAGAGGTCTACTTTGCTCACTTTAGATCGGGGTGTCAAACTCCGGGCCTGGAGGGCCGCAGTGGCTGCAGGTTTTCATTCTGATCCTTTTCCTAATCAGTGACCAGTTTTCACTGCTCATTAACTCCTTTTACATTCCATTTTAATAGCCCTGTTTTTAAGGATTCAGTCCTCTGAATTGATTCGTTTCTTCATGAAATGGCAGCCAAACAGAAATGAGACGTGAAACGAGCCAACAGATGAGCAGCTAAACTGGGATTTCAAACTCCAACCAATCTATTAATGAGAAGCTGATTCTTGCTGTTAATTAATTAAGCCCGTTATTTCATCTTGTGGTCTGTTGTTGCTCTCATTCTGCCACAGCAGACATTTCGAAAACTGTTGATTTTCTGTTTGTCAAAATGTTTTGGTGACCTGGGAGACCAAACCTTAACGAGACCCTCACTTTTCTTTATTTTCTGATATTGTGTGACGGGCACAGGTGAGCTGGTTGTGTGGCAGCTCATTTTGTGTCTCATTATTGTTTGGCTGCTAATTAATGAAAGAGAGACAACTAAGGGGCCTGAGTCAAGTTAATTAAAACTAAAGCAAAAGAAGTTAATTAGCAGCAAAAACTGGTCACTAATGAAGAAGAGGGTTAGAATGAAAACCTGCAGCCACTGCGGCCCTCCAGGACTGGAAGGTTGACACCCGTGCTTTAGATAATCCCAGTCGTCCTAGACGGCTAGCATTGCTGGTACCCATAGAACTGCTTGGTATGTTTTGATTTAAAAATGAATCAAGCTTAGTTCTGCAATTTCTGCATTGACCCCAAAACATAGAAATTTGGAAACAACAGCGGATTTAATGAGGCAAGAAGTCGAAATAAAAACAGAAGGGGCGGAACAAAAACCTGCAGCCACAGGGGGTCCCCCAGGACCGAGTCTGTGAACCGCTGGCACAGTAAACACAGAGGTGGAAAGTAAACTGAAAGGACCAGCACAAGAGCAACAGTAAACTTTGAGTGCACTGCTTAAGGTCGACGTACTTCAAAGTCTAAGCGTCTCTCACATAAGCGTACATTAAAACTCAGCAAATCTCATTCTCTGCTGTTCACCCCGTCAATGACTGGTGGACTGGACTCTTCACATTCATTACATCACAGGTTTACCTTCATGAATTGTCTAGCAACACTCCAGTAGGTCTCACAATTTTTAAACAAATAAATAAATACGACACTAAATGGGTATGTAAGGCTGGCAGTGGGATGCAGGGGATAAGGATTTGGACTTCAAACCCGAGGCTGTGGGGTCACTAGTGACACTGTGGTCAAGTCACTTCACCAGTCTGTCCTCCAATTGGATAAAAGTTGTTTACATTCCCTTTGTCCCTCCCCAGGGAAATTAAAACATTTGAGATAAAGCATCAGTCCAATGCACTGAAAAAAAGTCTAACATGGATGTTGTTCATCCAACGTAAATTTTCTCTTTCAAGCAACTTCAGATTAGTCATTTAGTGTTGTAGCCTGAAATATTTGGTTTCAGATCTCAATCAATGTAAAAATAAAATGTTTGTAGCAAAGTAAGTTATGGTGAAGGGAACAAACGTAAAAATCCTATTTCAGTTAACCTAATATTTCAGGTTGTTCATGTGTTGTGTTTGAGGGGCTGTTTGTATTTTCTTCTGGTCGAACTTTCCAGCGTGCCGGCTTTCCAACTGCCAATAAAGAAGAAGACTTTCCTGAGTGGAGTGGACGTGGCCATACAGGTCTGGTCATTTTCAGCAGCAGACTTTTATAACGGAGGATTTCTGATAAGCAACCCTGTTAATTTTAAGTATAAGAACTCGTAATAAAACATACTTTCAAGAAAGCTGTAGAAACGTTTAATAATTATTTGTTGCATTTTTAAGATTTACACTGCAAAATGCTTGTGTATTTGCACTAGATTTTTAAATAAATTTAAAAAGTACAACATTGGAATGTGTTATGTTTATAATATTTCTGACAGACAGACAGATATAGTGTAGTTGGCAGGTTCAGATAGATAGGTAGATAGCATAGTTGGCAGGACTAGATAGACAGATTTAAATTTTAGTGTAGTCGGCAGGAAAGCTAGATTAGATATAGAGTAGTTGACAAGATAGATAGATAATATAGCATAGTTGGCAGGATTAGATAGATAGATAGATAGATAGATAGATAGATAGATAGATAGATAGATAGATAGATAGATAGATAGATAGATGTGAAAGGCACTATATAATAGATAGATAGATTATAATATTATTATAATTTATTTATTTGTTTTTGTATCAGTATACTGCTGCTGGATTATGTGAATTTCCCCTTGGGATTAATCTATCTATCTATATCTACATCTACATCTATATATATCTATATCTATATCTATATCTATATCTATATATATCTATATCTATATCTATATATATATATATATATATATATACTGCTCAAAAGAATTAAAGGAACACTTTTAATCAGAGTATAGCATAAAGTCAATGAAACTTATGGGATATTAATCTGGTCAGTTAAGTAGCAGAGGGGTTGTTAATCAGTTTCAGCTGCTGTGGTGTTAATGAAATTAACAACAGATGCACTAGAGGGGCAACAATGAGATGACCCCCAAAACAGGAATGAAGGGTTTAACAGGTGGAGGCCACTGACATTTTTCCCTCCTCATCTTTTCTGACTGTTTCTTCACTAGTTTCACATTTGGCTACAGTCAGTGTCACTACTGGTACCATGAGGCGATACCTGGACCCTACAGAGGTTGCACAGGTAGTCCAACTTCTCCAGGATGGCACATCAATACGTGTCATTGCCAGAAGGTTTGCTGTGTCTCCCTGCACAGTCTCAAGGGCATGGAGGAGATTCTAGGAGACAAGCAGTTACTCTAGGAGAGCTGGAGAGGGCCATAGAAGGTCCATAACCCATCAGCAGGACCAGTATCTGCTCCTTTGGGCAAGGAGGAACAGGATGAGCACTGCCAGAGCCCTACAAAATGACCTCCAGCAGGCCACTGGTGTGAATGTCTCTGACCAAACAACCAGAAAGACTTCATGAGGGTGACCCAAGGGCCCCATGTCCTCTAATGGGCCCTGAGCTCACTGCCCAGCAGCATGCAGCTCGATTGGCATTCGCCATAGAATACCAGAATTGGCAGATGCACCACTGGTGCCCTGTGCTTTTACACATGAGAGCAGGTTCACCCTGAGCACGTGACAGAAGTGAAAGGGTCTGGAGAAGCCATGGAGAACATTATGCTGCCTGTAACATCATTCAGCATGAGCAGTTTGGTGGTGGGTTAATGATTGTCTGGGGAGGCATATCCATGGAGGGTCACACAGACCGCTACAGGCTTGACAAAGGCACCTTGGCTGCCATTAGGTATCAGGATGAAATCCTTGGACCCATTGTCAGACCCTATGCTGGTACAGTGGCTCCTGGTGCACGACAATTCCTGGCCTCATGTGGTGAGAGTATGCAGGCAGTTCCTGGAGGATGAAGGAATTGATACCATTGACTGGCCACCACACTTTCCTGACCTAAATCCAATAGAACACCTCTGGGACATTATGTTTTGGTCCATCCAATGCCACCAGGTTGCACCTCAGACTGTCCAGGAGCTCAGTGATGCCCTGGTCCAGATCTGGGAGGAGATCCCCACAACACCATCTGTCATCTCATTAGAAGCATGCACCGATGTTGTCAGGCATGTATACAAGAACACAGGGGCCATACAAAGTGCTGCGCACAATTTGGAGTTGCTGCAATTCAATTTGGGCAAAATGGACTAGCCTGCCACATCATTTTTCACTCTGATTTTTGGGGCGTCTTTGAATTCAGGGCTCTGTAGGTTGATCATTTTCATTTCCATCAAACGATGTGGCATCCTTTCGTTCCTAACACATTACCCAGTCTATATCAGTATAGATATCCAGGAGGATTTCTTTTTCCCATTGAGATCTGATGTGTTTTCAAAGTGTTCTTTAATTTTTGAGCAGTTTATATATATATATATATATATATATATATATATATATATATATATATATAGATATAGATATATATATATATATATATATATATATATATATATATATATATAGATATAGATATAGTCGAGGATGCCAGGGGCCATGACCCAGCCGGGATGCCTTGAAGGATTGGAAGTGGGCATGCGCCCATCTGGGATCACATGGGGGCTGCCTTCCTGGTTGCTTTGGGGTCCACGGGATCAGGGTATGAAAGCCCCCCCCCCTTTAAGGGCTCGTGGTCACCGCCAGGAGGCGCCCCAATGCCTTGGGGACTTGTGACCTCAGCACTTCCGCCACACCAGGAAGTGCTGGGGGGAAGATTTATAAGGACACCCGGAGAGCTGCCAGGAGAACAGCCGGCACTTCCGCCATGCTGGGGCGTGGCCAAGAGGGGAATGCCAGGAATCACCTGGAGCTCATCCGGGAGACTATAAAAGGGGCCGTCTCCCTTCATTCAGGGCTAGAGTCGGGTGGAAGACGGACAAGGCACGAGAGTGGTGTGGAGGCGGCCCGAGAAGAAGGCATTGCGTGGCCAGGACTGTGTTTGGGGTTTGTGCACTAACTGAACTGGGTAATTGTAAATAATTGTGTAAATAAACGTGTGGTGGTATTTAACAACATGTCCGCCTGTCTGTGTCTGGGTCAGCTCCACAATATATATTATATATATAAATATATATTTTTTTTAAATTAAATAGTAATAAAAATACATGTAAAAGCAGACAATAACTGAGTAATGTTAGCAAAAACAAAACAGGTTACAACCAATAAACCATTTTAAATTGTACCAACTTAAAAAAACAGATTTACTTCAGTATAAAACAAGTGAATCACACCCAATCGCTCTAAATGATTTGCCTCAACTTAATATTTTCAATCTGAACCAATATAATTCTTTTTATCTTATTGAACCCACAATTTTTAAGTGTGAATAATTACCTGAATTATTTTAAGTTGAATGGAGGTTATACTTTTGTGAGTGTGTTAAGAGACAATACGGTATGTAGAAAGGCACTGCGTCATACCTACACAGATACATACGCAGTGTGCTGGGCTTTGGATTTCAAACCCTGAGATTGTGGATTCAGATCCCACTACTGACACCAGTATGGAAGTCACTTGACCTGCCTGGGCTCCTATTGGGGAAAAAAAAAAACAAAGAAATTAAATCAGTTGTATCTCAAATGTTATAAGTTTCTTTGGACGAAGTCATGAGCCAAATAAGAACAACAATACAATCTCCTCTGTATCTTTTCCCACAGAATTAATAACAACTAAAATAATACTAACAACAATGTAACTCTTAGGGTTCAACTTTCTTTCTTTTTTGTAACATCATGGAAAAAGAAAGTTACATGATATCGGCACCTCACCAAAGTTCTGCCTGAGACAACTGCCTCCACTTCTCACTCCGCCAGTCAGTCACGCTCATGGGGGGACTGACATGTTAAGATTGGGGAGGGGGCTTAGCCCAGGGGGTCATTTAGCTGGGCTTTCTCAGATACCAGTAACCCCGATTCTCTAAAGAATCGCAAATCCAAGAATGGCACTCACTTTCTGTTCCCGTCCGATCTTTGGAGGGATGAAAAATGATGGAGGGTGGGAGCGTCCTGGGAAAGTTTTCGTTTAATGAAATAAATATATTTGTACTAAAATTAACCAATTGATTCAAACTAAAATTGAAATTTAATTTTTATATTATTGAAGTCCAAAATGTCTTTGAGTTAGGGCGGCACGGTGGCGCAGTGGTAGCACTGCTGCCTCGCAGTTAGGAGTCCTGGGTCCTCCCTGCGTGGAGTTTGCATGTTCTCCCCGTGTCTGCGTGGGTTTCCTCCGGGCGCTCCGGTTTCCCCCCACAATCCAAAGACATGCCAGATAGGTGGATTGGCGATTCTGAATTGGCCCTAGTGTGTGATTGGTGTGTGGGTGTGTGTCCTGTGGTGGGTTGGCACCCTACTCAGGATTGGTTCCTGTCTTGTGCCCTGTGTTGGCTGGGATTGGCTCCAGCAGACCCCCGTGACCCTGTATTCGGATTCAGCGGGTTAGATAATGGATGGATGGATGTCTTTGAGTTGCTGCACTTATAAGTAAAAAAAAAATATATATCAGAGTGCAAAGGTTTAAATGAAGTAAATTGGAAAAAAAAATTCATAAATTGGTTAATCAAAAATGTCCTCATAAACAACATTTTTGGTGAGGACGGTTTCCTGTCCTTGAATTAGCTCTGCCTGGTATGGAGTACCTAAAACCTTCACTTTAACATCACACAAACGCTGGACTCTTGAAAAAAGCAAAATAAGGTTGTCCATATCCAAATACAGGCTCAGATAAGTAAATCCCTACTTCACTGAAAAGAAAAAAAAATGTGAATGATTCACACTTAATATTTTCAATCTGAACCAATATATTTCTTTTTAGCTTTTTGATCCCGCAATTTTTAAGTTGAGGCAAATCATTGGGTTTTTTTTTTTAACGGAGTAAATCTATTTTTTAAGTTGTTCTTCTTTTTTGGCAGTTGGAAAGCCATCAAAATGGAAAGTTCAACCGAAAGAATATACAAAGGGCCCCTCAAAACACAGCACATGGACAACCTCAAATATTAAGTTAAATGAAATAGGATTTTTACGTTTATTCCCTCCACCTTAATTTTTTGTTTTACTTTGATTGAGATCTGAAACCAAATATTTCAAGCTGCAACACTAAATGATCTTAAGTTGCTTGAAAGAGAAAATGTACGTTGAATGAACAATATCCATGTTAGACTTTTTTCAGTGTTTGTCCTTGGGATTTGTTGATCGTCACGGCAAATGCAGCCTGAATGGGAAATTGCTGTTGTTTAAGTTTAAAAGGCAATTCCAGGTCAGCACTTGTAAGGTAAATTCTGGGAATCAAAACAGTATTGTCAGTATGGGATCCCGTTTGCACTTGTGCCTCAATAACATTTTCTGTCGTGCTGTTCACGACCAACCGCGTACCGGTGCATAAACCTTGTTTAGTATTAAGGTGTCTTAATAGCATGACTATTGTCCCTACTTTAAAGGTTAAGATTGTGTTGTGGTAATCCGGCCGGGTTAACAGTGTTTAAATATTTTAATGGGAAATTAAGATGCTCAGTTTTGTCTTCAGATTCAACACTGTCAGTACTTAGAAAGACGTGGCTTTCTCCAGGAAGCAATCCAATCACTTGGTTATTTATCTGGTCAACGCAGGTTGTATACACTGTGTGCACAATTATTAGGCAAGTGAGTATTTTGACCATATCATCATTTTTAATGCATATATTCCAACTCCAAGCTGTATTAACTTGAATGCTTATTGGATTTAAGCACGTCAGGTGATGTGTATTTGTGTAATGAGGGAGGGTGTGGCCTAAGGAGATCAACACCCTATATCAAGGTGTGCAGAATTATTAGGCAGCTAGTTTTCCTCGGGCAAAATGGGCCAAAAAGAGATTTAACTGACTCTGAAAAGTCAAAAATTGTAAAAAGTCTTTCAGAGGGATGCAGCACTTTTGGAATTGCTAAGATATTGGTGTGTGATCACAGAACCATCAAACATTTTGTTGCAAATAGTCAACAGGGTCACAAGAAACATGTTGAGAACAAAAGACGCAAATTAGCTGCCAAAGATTTGAGAAGAATCAAACGTGAAGCTACCAGGAACGCATTATCCTCCAGTACTTTCATATTCCAGGGCTGCAACCTACCTGGAGTGCCCAGAAGTACAAGGTGTTCAGTGCTCAAAGACATGGCCAAGGTAAGGAGGGCTGAAACCCAACCACCACTGAACAAGAAACATAAGTTGAAACGTCAAAACTGGGCCAAGAAATATCTGAAGACAGATTTTTTTCAAAGGTTTTATGGACCGATGAGATGAGAGTGACTCTTGATGGACCAGATGGATGGACCTGTGGATCAGTAATGGGCACAGAGCTCCACTCCAACGTGGAGGTGGGGTACTGGTATGAGCTGGTATTTTTAAAGATGAGCTAGTTGGACCATTTTGCATTGAAGATGAACTCAAAATCAACTCCCAAACCTACTGCCAGTTTTTCGAAGACACTTTCTTCAAACAGTGATACAGGAAAAGACCAGGATTTTTATGCAGGCCAATGCTCCATCACTTGCATCGAAGTTCTCCTCTGCGTGGCCAGCCAGTAAAGGCCTTAAAGATGAAGGAATAATGACATGGCTCCCCTTCCTCATCTGACATAAACCCTATTGAGAACTTGTGGGCACTTCTTAAACGCTAGATTTACGGGGGAGAAAAACAATCCACCTCTCTGAAGAGTGTCTGGGAGGCTGTAGTCACTGATCCACAAAAAGCTGATCGTCAACAGATCAAGAAACTGACAGACTCCATGAATGGAAAGGCTTATGACTGTTATTGGAAAGAAGGGTGGCTATATTGGTCATTGATTGATTGATTGATTTTGTTTGAAATGTCAGAGATGTTTATTTGTAAATTTTGAGGTGTTTATTTTCATCTCACTATAGGGAGAATAATAAACAAACAAGTGAGATGGGAAAATTTTCATTTTTCCTTTAGTTGCATAATAAATCTGCACACTAATAGTTGCCTAATAATTGTGCGCACATATGTATTCCCCTGATGATGTTCACACTCACATTTCCGTTGTGAAACATTCAGGTTTCAGGTTTATTGACATTTTGGATTGACTGATAGCACTGTGTTTGTTCCATATTAAAATGAATCCTCAAAAATACAACTTGCCTAATAATTCTGCACTCCCTGTATGCGGTGATGTGCGCGTGCGGGAAGCGGTAGTATTGTGACCTGAAGTTTAGTTTACAGGTTGTGTTGTGTTGTTTGGGCGCCACTTACTGACTCTGGGGAGCTGTGCGCGTGCGCTTTCGGTGTTTCTGGCATCCGTGCATATATACAACCTTCGTTTAGTAATATACAGTGCATCCGGAAAGTATTCACAGCGCATCACTTTTTCCACATTTTGTTATGTTACAGCCTTATTCCAAAATTGATTAAATTCCTTTTTTTTCCCCTCAGAATTCTACACAACACCCCATAATGACAACGTGAAAAAAACGTTTACTTGAGGTTTTTTGCAAATTTTTATTACAAATAAAAAAAATTGAGAAATCAGTAAGCACGCATGTGTTTGACGTGTCTCGACAAAATTGTCCGACTTTTCTCATTGTATTGAATATTCGCGGAAACGTCCTGTGAAACTCCACTCTCTGTTTTCGTGAATTGAATTCGAGGCGGGCGTGTTGGATAACTTGATGTTTGTAATGGTAATTGCATGCGTGCATGGAAAGTGAGCGCATATGTGCTTTGCGCATGTGTGAGAATAGCGTGCACCTTCGATTGTTGCGTTTTCGACACTTCAAAAATAAAGAGCATTCCAGCAAGTGAGAAACGCTGTACTTTGTACACACAACAGGGCAGGCGTCACTTTATTATAATTCACCTCCGTTTATTTCCGTAAGGCGCACTTCACCGAGTATATGAGCACAGCGCAGGGACAAATTCTTATGGCAATTAGCACGTTAGACATTACGCAACAGTGAATAAATACATGTCAAGACAAAGATTTGTTAAAACACACCGGAGAACAAAGTGGTCTGAAACCGATTCGCGTAAATAGAGCCAGGTCATGTCTGCCCGATGATTAGTTTTTCAATTACCTGGACGTGAACGGGCGAGTGAAAGCGTACGGCAGAAACAATGCAGTTCAACTCCACTAACACCAATGGATTTCCGCCACCCTCGCTGTTTGTCTTTGTGTGTCCCCGAGATCGCCGGCCACTCTCATCCTTATAACGCTCTTCTCTCCTACCTGGTAATTTCGTCTGCGCTCCACACTCGCCGTTTCTCCTTTGCTTTGTCTTTGTCTCATAAATCACAGGCACGCGCCTCACCTGGACAATCACAACCATCAACTGGCGGAATCGAACAAAAACACGTCATCAAAGCGCGACTCGAAGTGGAGACTGAGTTTGAAGAAAAAAATAAATAAATCGGTGCATTACTGCCATCTACTGCACGGAGTGAGAATAACTAAAGCGCTTGTCGATCGCCTCCGTCCTCTTTAGTTTCACACTATTTGTGGTTTATTTTGATGTGATTTAATATAGTGTATTAATTCCTGAGGGTAAACTGTCTTTTCACATGACTTTTGTCTGCGTGTGTGTTAGAGGGCTGTCTGTGTCTTAATGTGTACTAATTCTATTGTCAGTAATTTTGTAAAATCTGTAATTGCGTTTTACCTGAGAACTTGTCACAGCGCTCCGAGTCTGCGCTCAGTGAAATTCGTTATATAACACTAAATGCGTAACTCGGCCTATAAAGGAGCTTCACGGAGACAGCAGGTCAGACCTTCTTCTGTTTCGTCTGCATGAAGCGTCTGATTCCGTTACTCCCGGCTTTCACATTAACTGCCTGGACCTTTCTGGCAGTGTCTAGAGTTGATTTCATTCACCCACCCTGTCAATATACAAGTACTTGGGGGTCAACATCAGCTGCACAGAGGGACTGGAGAAGAAAGGGCTGGACAGAGTCTTTGGACACTGCACTCCCGTAACGTGTACGGTGACATCCTTTCCAGATCTTCTGCATCTGCACTAACTTCACTGATCATGCTGCTATGGCATCTTGGTCATGCAGATTCCCTCAACACGACACCCCATCCTCAACATCAGACCGTATCTGACAGAACACGTAGCACGACGTCTGCTCCGGGCTTTGGTCTCGTCATGTCTGGACGATTACAACTCTCTCTGCTGGCCTGTGTCACCAAGCAGCTTCAGATGATCCAAAATGCAGTGATACGTCTGGTCTGGACGCACGTCACTCCTCCCACATCACTACATTGGGACCATCTAGTGACACACATTCAGTTCAAATCCTGCCTGCTGTCCAATAAAGTAGTCAGTGGCTCAGCATCTATATAAGATGGAGGTCCTCAGCTCCTGCTCAACATACTTCTCCTAGTGAATAGCACCTGCTGATGCCATCTGTTTGTGGTACCACTGTGCATGTGCAGCTCCTGAATAGTGGAATGAGCAGCCCACCTCCATCCAAAATTCTGACACCCTTGGTGTATTTAAGAAGCATTTGAAGACCCTCATCTTTGCTTCTTAGGTTATGAGGACCTAACTGCTATTAGTCAGACAAAAATGCACCAGAGGATTGTGAGTTCTCCACTGATGGTGATGCAATTGGTTTCGTACCCTTGTCTTGTCACACTTGCCCCCTAACAGTCCACAGACTTAATCAGGTTGACCTCATTTGGAAGTCGCTTTGGATAAAAGTTCCTGCTAAGGAAATATAAATGTTAAATGGCAACTTGACTTCAAGAGAGACCCACCAAGTCAAGGCACTAAATTAAAATTGGCATGCTGGACACCACCTGGAGGTCGTAGCAAAGGAGAGAATGAAGACAAAACCGAGGGCCGTTATGACTAACGCTGCACATCCTCTCTGTGACACACTAGCACTGAGGACTTTCAGGAAACAAATCATCCAGCAGGAGTGTGTCGAGTGTGTAAAGTATGAAAATGAGTTTGAGAACGAGTTATTTTATAGGCAGAGCATCTTCAGCCACCCTCACATTGTCACATTTTAGTTCTGTTTGCATCTTTCTGCTAAAATCGCTTCAATTCATTTTCCCTCAACAAGCAACACTCAACACCAAAGAATGATAAAGGGAAAGTAGGATGCTAAACATTTTATCAACTTTATTTAAAAAAAAATTAGAAATCTGAAGTATCCCATTGACATTTAGGCCCTCGGCCTTGCCTGAGGTGAGTCCCATTTCACTGGTCATCAGTGAGTTGTCCACCTGTAGTCACATCAGCGGATTGCACTGACTGATAAATGCACACACATGCCTGTAGAAGGTCCACCACGTGAGCACAAACCAAGCCCTAGTATTCCAAGAATTTTCTTTGAAAAGCTCAAAAGCTGAAATGTGAAAACATCAAAAGATCTGGAGAAGGATCCCAAGAGCACACTGGCCTCCATTATTCTTAAATGGGAGAACTTTATAATAACCACTGAGTAATCGTGGGCAGATTAAGAGAGCTGGCCAACATCTTGATGGGCACTCTGGCTGAGCTCTAGAGGAGCTGGATGGAGAAGGACAACCACCACTAGTCTCAGCTTTATGACAGTGTTAACCAGACCACACTTGGAGTTTGCAAACAGGCAGCTAACGGACCCTCAAAACGTGAGAAACATGATTCTCTCATTCGATGAAACCAATATTGACCTGTTTGGTCTTAATTTAAAGCATCACATCTGGAGGAAACCAAGCACCACTCATCACCTGCGCTATTTGCCATTCCAACATTGAAGCATGATGGGAAACAAGGTAGGGTCGAGGGAAAGCTGAACAGTGCAAAGTTCAGAGATATCCTTAATGAAAACCTGCTCAGAACACTCCGGACTTCATCCTGGGCTTATGGTCAGGAGCTCTTCAAGGACCCCCTGAATTCCACTGACACATCAGGGGCTTCAGAGGAAGACTCGTCTATCTCTGGAGCAGAAGTCACTGAGGTAGCTAGGTAGGCTGGATGACATTAACTGTGACCTCTTAAAGACTCTACAAGGTGGGTTCTCTTGGTCGACATGCCTCTTCAGCACTACGTGGATGTTGAGGACAGTGCCAATGGAGTGGGAAGCTGGGATCTATCTACTCCCGCCGACTATGCTAAATTATCTATCAATTCAATTTTCAGCCTTCTCTAGAAAGACACAGTTCTGGAAAGAATGGTCCGGCAGGTGGTTGAACCTGGGATTCAGGAGGACAACTGCAGATTTTGTCATGGTCGTGGAACACTAGACCAGCATTTTACTCTCATAAGAGTTTTGGAGGGTTCTTTGGAGGATGTCCAACCAGTCTCTATGTATTTTATGAACTTGTCATAAGGCATTTGACCGCCTCTCTTGGTGTTGCGGTGTGCAAAATCTGCCAATTTCTGTCTTAATTTTCGTTATATGTTGCTCAAGACAACACTGGATGAACTTAAGCACAGGACACCTCAAAGCATATCTTCTTCCCAGTTGTACCTCACTTTTAAAACAGCTGTTCAAACAAAAAGAGGAAGGCCTGGTGATGCCTCAGGCTATCAGTTACTTCATAACCTGAGAAAGAATTGGGCATCTGGGAAAACAAGTTGATAAATGGGTTTACAGCCTGGGTAAGGAAGACATGCCAGTCAGTACTAAGCAACATCAAACCTTTACTGTTTGGAATAAAAGGATGTGCTCCAACTGATGTAAGAGTAGGAGCAAATTCATACATCTTATTGAGAGCCAGCCAATCAGGTGCATGTAGCAATCACATCTTACGAGAGTCCCGGAGCATTTTAAAATAACTATGACAGACTAAACAAAGAAAACAGAGCAACGTCAAAAGAGGGTGTTTCCACCTGATCATCTCATGAAGAACTTCGAGTGAGAGATCAGAAGTCGCCTAGGACATTCATCCATGACTTCTTTACTCTTTCATAAGACAACATCTATCCAGACTTTACCAACAATCTTATTTTCTGTTATTCTTTGTTCTATTTGTTAATATTATTCCTGTGATAAAGACCACACTGCTTTTAACTTCTGTGGACACTAGGGGATGCTGTTGCCCCATGAAACCCACCAGACAGACGTCCAGGACACACTTGTAAAAGCACCAAGAAGAATTCTTTAATATCTTTCTTCAGGTACAGTGCCCAAAGCACCACACACTCCACAATTCTCCAATAATAATAAATACAATAACAATAATCACAATACAATCCTCCACTCCCAGCAGCTTAGTCACCCAGCCTCCCAACTTTGGCTCTCTTTTCTGGGTCTTCACCAGTCCTTTAAATAGTCCATGACCCGGAAGTATTTCTCCCGGTTTAAATGCCATGTCATTTTTCCTCAAGTAGCCCGGAAGTACTGCAAGCTTCCATCCTCATGACTCCGAAGTACTTCCGGGTTGTCGTAACAGTAGGAGTTCCCAGGTTCTTTGTGAGCTTCCCCTGGTGGCACCCATGGCACCCAACAGGGCTGGGGAAACGGAATCCATGTCTCCGGCTGCCCTATGGGAATCAAGGGAACCATTGCCGTCCAGGGGACCTACCACCTGGTGTCCTGGGGGATGCAGTGCCCTGAAAAGGCTGCCTTCCTCCATTTTTTTCTTTCAGGGATATCCTGGCTGGACTGAACCGCCGGCCATCCCTCACACTTTCTATGCTTTATTTTCATGTCTAAAGTGACTGAAGTAATAAGGTAGATATTTTTAAGAACACCTGGAGCAGCTGGAAGTTTGCAATATGCTCTGATCTTCAAAGTTTATTAAGGCTGAGGGTGTGAACCCCACCCAATAGTAAGGAATGATACATAAAGTAAAATATTCTGGGTTGATAAATGGCCTAAAGCCAAGGATGTTCAGCCTTTGTATGTTTGGATATCTTCCTAGAGACTAAAGTAATGTGTAGGTCTGAGATCTTTTCAAAACATCGTATGTTGGTTGTGCCGATAATAAGTAAGTGTCTTGAAGTGCTGAGAGAGTGAAATGGAAAATGGTGGAGTGCCCTCTCATTTTAATTTAATACAAAAAATGTAGCTCAAAGTGCTAAAGGAACGTTTTCAGGAGTTGGGGGGTTAGATTGACAGGCAGACAGGAGCAGCAGCTGCAGTCATTAAGATATCATATTGGCCAGTCTTGGAGGAGGAAGTGAAGCTTAAAGGCAGAGTTCTCACTTTACTGATTAACCTACAATTTCTACTTTCACGTATGGACCCAAGATGTGGGTAGTAACCAAAAGAGCAAGATTAGGGATACACATGGCAGAAACTACCTTTCTTCCGAGGATATCAGGTCTCCACCTTATAGACCAGGAGCTAAAAGTAGAGTGCTGCTCCTCCACCTGAAAAAAAGGAGGCAGTTGAGGTAGATCAGATTAGGTGCCTCCTTGCAGAGAGCTGGGGGACGACCCAGGACACACTGCAGAAATAGTCTCAGTTGGCCTAGTAATAGCTTGGAATCCTGCATGAAGATGTGGAGAAAAGGGCAAGGAACAGGTGGACATCTTTGCTAGACTGCTGCACCCACAACCCACACTTGGAAGAGCAGCAAATCACAAGCAAAGCTAAAAGTAATGCTAAGGAAGAAAGGTTTTTGACCATGACTATCATGTTCATGACAGACATGCTAGTCACTTCTTTAGCCAATATAAAGATATGAACTTTAACTGGGGAAGAAGATCACACATTGGTGGCAGCAGTGGGATTTAATCATATGAAACAGTTTGGGAACCCCTCTCAGCCTACATAATCATTCCCTCTACTTTCAACAAAAAAAGATCAGGTGTATGTCTTTCATTTCCTAGGAACATCCGAGTACTGGGGTGTTTTCAAAAGAAAGATTTTTCATGAAGCAGTATTTAGTTGTATGAAATTAAATCAAATGTGAAAAACTGGCTCTGCACAAATGTGAGTCCCTTTGTAATTTTGCCAATTTGAATGCATGTACCTGCTCAATACTGATTACTGGAAACACCAAATTGGTTGGATTAGCTCATTAAGCCTTCAACTTCATAGACAGGTACAATACAATTTGTGTATAGCCCAAAATCAAACAAGAAGTGCCGCAATGGGCTTGAACAGGCCCTGCCTCTTGCCAGGCCCCTGGCCTTGACACTCTTAGATGAGGAAAACACTTGTTAGGGGAGGGGGCAATGGAAAGGAAGAAACCTTAGAAAAGGCAGTTCCAGGTAGGTTGGGTGTGCAGTGGGTGTCAAAAAGGGGGTCAATACAATACACAGAACAAATCCTCAATACAGTATAAAAATAAAACATTTCAGAAGCCGGGAGAAGAATTTAACAGTAAATGATATCACATAAGACTTGGATTTGTTTAGAGTCTGGGAGACCACAGCACTAATCCAATGAAAGGACCCCCCTTTCCCAGGACTCCTGCAATCATCCATCAGGGATGACTTTACCTTTCACAGGCAAAAACAACTTGCCAGGTGGGCCGTGGGTACCAAGTGCCACATTTGAGTACCAAGAAGTGAAACAGTTATAATTGGATACTAACCCTCACCTATTCTATCATGTTACTTATGTTTTAGTGCTAATGACTAACAGAGATGCAGTCTGTACAGTTAATCAGCAGCTCTAGTCAGGGTGTGCTAAACTAAAGTAGCGAGTCTTCAGCTGGGATTTGAAAGCCGAGATTGAAGGGACATCTCCTAGAGTAGCAGGGAGACCACTTGACAGTTTAGGGTCCCTGTCACTAAAAGCTTGACCTTCCACTGTCCAATCATGAATGGTAAAAGGTGGTCAATTGCAAGTTGTGTTCCCTTCCCTTGGACTCTATGAAGGGTGACAGACAGCATGGGATTCTCAAAGCAACTCTCCAAAGATCTGAAAACAAAGATTGTTGAGTCTCCTGGTTTAGAGGAAGGCTACAAAAAGCCATCTCAGAGGTTTAAAACTGTCAGTTTCAACTGTAAAGGAATGGAATCAGGAAATGGAAGGCCAAAGGCACAGTTGCCTTTATACCCAGCAGGTATGGAAGGCCAAGTAAAATACAAGAGCGGCATATGCCCAAGCAGGATTGTGAGAATAGACAGACAACCCACAGATCACCAAGAACATCTTGCTGCAGATGGTGTATCTGTACAATGTTCTACAATTCAGCGCAATTTGCACAAAGAACATCTGTATGGCAGGGTGATGAGAAAGAAGCCCTTTGTGCACTCACAACAAACAAACAGTCACTTATTGTATGCAAATGCTTAAACAAGCCAGATTTTGGAATAAAGTGCTTTGGACTTCTGAATTTAGGTTTTGGTGAGAACAAAAAAGGACTTTGCATGGTGGAACACAACATTCCAAAAAACCACCACACACCCCACCACCGCTACCTCCTATCAAATTTGGTAGAGGTTCCATCAGGCTGTGTGGCTAGTTCAGGGACTGGGGCCCTTGTTAAAGTTGAGGGTCAGATGAATTCAACCCAATAAACAAAATTCTTCAGGAGAACGTTCAAGCATCAGTCAAAGTTGCACAGGAGTTGGATATTCCAACAGGACAAATGACCCAAAACTCAGTTTGAAATCTACAAAAGGCATTCATGCAGAGGGAGAAGTATCAAGTTCTGGAATGGCTGTCAGTCCCCGGACTTTAATTGAGATTCTATGGGAGAATTTGAAGCAGGCTGTCCATGCTTGGCAGCCATCAAATTGAACTGGAGAAATTCTTTGAAGAATGGTCAGAAAACACCTCCATCAAGAATTTAGACGCTGTCCTCCTATAGCCTGTGATGAGTGTCTGGAGGCAAAAAAAAAAAAAGCCTCCACCAAGACTTGATTTCATATCTGTTGGGGTGCCTACATTTATGCATCTGTCTAATTTTGTGATGCATATTCTGTCAAATAACCTTAATGTCCCTGCTGAAATACTCCGGTTTCCATAGGTCATACTAAAAGGAAGTTGCTACTTTGAAATAAGCACACGTAGAATTAGAGAATCCTTCAGTTCACTCCAAATACCTGTTGGCACTATAAACATCTCATGGTCTGGAAATTTTCTGGAGAACTGCCAAGGAGAGTAGGGTAGGACGCACTGGAAACATAAGCACCTATCAAAGGTGGACCAGGACAAGTGAGCAGGGATGATGGGTGTAAGCAGGCCAAACTCCAGCCACCACCCTGAGCTACAGCATTGGATTTTGGCTTTATATCCTCTGGATTACATCTCCCTCTACACAAGATGGTCTTGTCATTCAAGAAAGAGACTTCTGCCAGTCAAATAGCAAAGATTTATTAAAATTTCAGATTCACTTTTTGCCAGTTGAACCCCCTCACTGCAAGTACAGCCAAAACCAGCACCAGCATCAATAAAGCAGCCGCAGTTCCCAGCACCAGGTATCCAGTGGGAAGATGGGCTATGGGAGGAAGACAAAGGACATTTACTCTCCATGCCATACAGTGAAGGATGAAGACAAAAAGGACTTAAAAAAAATCCCACAAGCAGCATTGTGGTCCAATTTGGCATTAGGGCCAAGATGGCATACCTTTCTGCTCCAACATGGATGTCTCCAGTCTGTCAGCCTTCACCACAACTGCACCACTGTGAAGGAGCACATTCTTCCTTGAGAAACCCAGGTCAGCAAACTTGTCAGCAGCTCTGCCAGATCCTTCATACAAGAGTAGTAGGAGAAGTTCAAATAAGTCATTAGGGGCCATCTTTGGAAAACCAACTGCTTAACCTCTTGTTAAAATGAGAGTCTATCCATTAGAAACATGGAGTCAATGTTCTACTAAGCCACTAGTCAGTGTTTGAAGTAGGCTACTCACTTCTTGCAGGGCAGCTCTGAGTACAGGGGTCTGTGGCAGAGGGATAGCATGCAGCAGCAACACAGTAGATGAAGATCTACAGAAAAGAAAAAGTTCATAGAAGACCCAAAACCAGACACCTACAATTCTCCCTCAGTTGTATTGCAGGACAATGGAATCAGCTACTCTCCAGAATGGAGGGCCTAGAGAATTTCATGAACCACAAGATTAAACTCCAATATTTCCACCTTTTCAGCCAAGGCTTGCTGAGCTGCAGGGTCCACAAATGCAAACATCTCAAACACAAATCTCTTGTAATGACTTGGGTAGGCCACTCCAGATGTGCTGTCCACAGTCACCAAGCTGGTCAAATAGTTGTCCCCTGTGTATGGGCATCTGGGCAAAGCAGACCACCAGTAAGCACTGAACAGCTAATTTTGCCCATGCACCCTCACAAAGTGGGCACCTACCCATTCACCAGAAGGCTCCAATGGGGCTGGCTGGAAGCAGAAGGTCCAGGGGTGACCCAGCAGTCCCCAAGAGTCAGCACAAGGTTAGGGTCAGTCCTGTTCACGATGTGCACTTCCACAGCCACAGGATCCCTCAGAGTTTTGGTCACTGGGTAGTCAGCATCCACATAGTAGGAGCCATAGGAGGAATCTGGCCATGGAAATGAGGGGTGGGGGTTGTTACCTAGAAGCATCACACCAACAATCCACCAGGCTATTTATGAACATTAAAGCCATTTTGGGAATGATCAGCAAACCAAACCATTAGGGACTCCACCCTTTACAGCATTGTCAGGCAACCAGTGCGCCACGAAAACTTTTGTAAAATATTTAATTGCTAGTGTTTTTGGCCAATTAAAAAGTTTATATTAAAAAAAAAAAAAAAACCCAGATTGAACAAATTTTGAATGCAAGTTAAAATTTTCACTGTTAACCATTCATCAGAAGACCAGCGGTGTCAAAAACACATCTTGTGAGACTTTAGTCGTTAGATCTCGCTCACTGTACAGATCTGGAAATGAAGTCTAAAAAAAAATGCGAGAGACTTAGGATAAGTGACAAGGAAATGCGTGCCTGTCTTTTGTAAACTGATCCTTGCATCAGTCTGTGCTGAAAACCAATCTCAATGATCACATAAGATTTATCTTTTGAAAGACATAAGAAATCAAACTTGCAATCTATGGACAATCACCAATAAACAGTTAATTTTACGTCATCACAACTTTATGGGGAGTCCCTCAGATGCACGACGGGGGGAAAAAAAAAAAAGACTTGGTGCACCACAACTTAAAAAGGTTGCCGTTCACTGCTCTACAATACCTGTTGCAATGACCAATTCCAGGTCAAATGGCCCTTGCTCTACTACTGGAAGAGGTGGCGCCACAGTATACACCTCAGCCTCCACTTGCACATCCTGGCTTCCCGAGTAGGTGCACTGGAAGAACAACCTGAGGAGAGAAACACCACATCATAGCAGGTAGAGCACATTTAGGGTTAGAGGAAGCAGGTTCAGAAGCCTTACTTGTAGACACTGTCCCTGGTGATGGAGCCCTCTGGACCAGTCCTCACAGTGATGGCAGCAGACATGGTGTTCTGGTAGGTCACATTGCCACCAGCCACCTGAAACAGGGACATGAATCACTGCTGGCTACCAAAGGGTTGTTGCATCACATTTTTAGGTCAGCAATCAATATTGTACTTTAGAGCAAAGTATTTAAAACTAAACATGAACCAAACCTCACCCTTTACAAAATGCAGATAGATCTCATGCTGCTTTGGCAATCAGACTAAGTCCATATTTAACCAGACAATATCTGGCAAGTGATCCAACATTAGTAGCAGTTTGCTCTCTAGCTACTGAGCATCCCCCAGATGGAGTCTCACCTGAACTGTGCTGCCACATGCACGGACTGGAAACTGGTACATGACAAAACTGGTCAGGCTGGCCACAGGGCTGCAGCTGGAGGAACTGCTGTCCACCAACTGGATGGACCCAAGATCCAGGGGAGGAAGGGTCACATTTTCAGACACCACCACCACAAACTGCCCATCCAGGGTGCACTGCACAGTCACTGATCAAAGCAAACAAGCATGAATATCCAGCAGCAGCCACCTTTGCTCATTCACACCCCACAACCACTCACCATCATTGGCATAGTAGCATGGACTGGTGCTGCTGCTTGAATCGTAGCAACAGTTGTTGGCTTCACAGTCTGCTTGAGTGATGGATGAAGACCCTCCACAAGAGAGCTTCTCACTGGCTGCAACTGCACATCTCTCAGCAACACTCCCAGATCGGCGAGCTGCGATGGTCAAAAGCACATGGAGTGTCTCTCCCATCTTCTAAGTGTGCCAACACAGAAGAGAAACCTACCTGGTTTAGGGCATGTGAAGATTTTCACATTTGATCGAGATCCAAAGGCAATGGTCACGACATACTGGGAGCCCTAAAGACAACAGGAGAGGTTAAAACCAATACAAGATACACCGCTTGATTAAAATCGGCAACCAACGGCGGTAGTCACCTGCTCTGCCGCATAACCGTATGAGGAAGACAAGGGCACCGTTAGCGTGGTGCGGCCAGAGATTTCACGGAGGACGACTCCTAGGAGATTGTTGGTCACTTTCACCAGTCCGCCTCTCGTATCTGAGAAAGAGAAAAGTGGACGATATTTACTTGAAGACGCAGGCGCTGACAAGTCCCAGTGGTCGAGAACACGCCGCACTCACTCTGGAGAAAAGCGGTCGGAGAGCCTGCAAATGATAGAGTCACCGACTTGTCGCCGTCGCATTTCTTAGTCACATGTAGGTCCCCAAACACAAACTGAGCGACCGACACGCTCACGACCAGCCCGAAAAGACTCCAGCAATCCAAACGCGCCATGCTGTGAATGCGCTAAACAGGAACACGACATGAACAAGAAAGCGCGCGAGCGGGTTTAAATCATCGGCGGCGGCGTGCACGTGACTCATTAGGGAGAAGGCGCGAGAATAGAGCGCGGGAAATCAGTGGCACTCCTTCTGCTCGTGCGGCTTTATTGAGCAATCAGCACGTCACGGCATCGGACTGATCCGTCCAGACGAAGACCGTGTAGAAGTGACCGCTCTGAGGGGCGAACTGTCTGTTCATTTAATGAGGGTAAGCAGGAAAGATCAACTAAGAAAAGGAGACGAGAAACGTGACAGCTACGAGTATTTCTAAAACGGGGCTTTGCAAGAAAGACAGTTTGAGAATGACTCGTTATGTAAGTACAAAAATACACCGAGATAAGGAAGGTCTGACTGAGGGTCCTTACAAAAAACAAACCTGGTTAATATTATTTATGTATATTTGAAAATAAATGAGTAGAATTTATATCAGATGAACTGTTTTATTTGAAATTATTTTTAAACAAGAATGTCCTCAGGGCCGTTTCAAAACTAAAATTTGTAACCTCCACACACACACATCACAGACACACATATAATATGCTACTAACACAGATTATCACTTATTTTTTTCAACCAAAATACATGTCAATAGAATAATAAAAAGACATTAATAATATAACATTAGAACTATTTTTCATTTAAATTTTGTATGTATGAAAACATTCATAACGTATATAGTACAATACATTAACAGAAAAGAACCACTTTGCATGTAAATAACTGATGCACACACTTCATAAAGTAAAGAGAAGCACGGCAAATGAATAATATTAGAAACTCATCGCTATTAAATGGAGGGACTTAACATTAGAAATAACATTCTTTTTAAAGTCAGACACGCCTTGACTTTCTGGCAGCAGAATCATTCCTCACGTCACCTCACCATATCGCACATTCCTAGACGCGTCTCTGGCGATGCTCATCAATGAAGGCCTTTGAGATGGCTGGTCTTGTGACATTGTAGCCCTCAAGTTATTTTTTATGAGCTTCACTTTCGAGACGTTTCATTCTGCAGACGCTCCTGGCGACTGTATCTCTGATGGCTCTACGTGTATTCCAATGTATTTCATGTAAAGAGTTTCTTGCAAGAATAACCGTTCCAGTATGGATATGTTAGCGTTAGGAAATATCCATTTCTTGTGCCAGTGCTTTCCCATCACCATCAGCGTAACCACTCAGGGCATTTTTTTAGTTGGGAGGGACAACTGGCACTGTGCTTGTGTAGCGCTATAACGTGTCCCTGCATGATGTCCCCCTGGTTGTTTCTTGGCTACAGTTTCCCTGCCAGGGCCAGTGCTCCTGCCTCCACGTCCCCCTCTCCTCAGGCTCACTCTCGGTCTCCACCTTATACCACCCGACAGGAGGAACAAGCCAAGCTGGCAGCGGGGCGATGACAGGTGGAATCTGCATGGAGTTGGTCACTCACTGAACTTTGGTTGGCTGTCACTTACAATTCGCCCCTCACGCTTGGAGAAAAGGAGGCGGGGACTCGGACCCAGTTGTGTGTCTGTCTGGCAGGTTGGAAGACCAGTGGGCGAAACCTGACGCCTGGTCCTGGCAGCCAGCAGCTCACTGCAGGACTTAAAGCGTCTCTGCCTCACGATCACGCGCACGAGATGTCTGGCACGCTGCCTGCACAAGTCTCTGAAGCAGCAGACAGATTGTGTTGTGCAGAGTGCAGGCGCTGCTGAGGCGCACAGCATAAACATGTCTTCGTGTTCTGGTCCAGACAATTACAAAGAAAATGATTACATCTTGCCTGAAGAAGGGGCCTGAGTTGCCTCGAAAGCTTGCATATTGTAATCATTTTAGTTAGCTAATGAAAGGTATAATTTTGCTTGACTTTTCACTACATTCTAAACAAAATAAAGATAGGAATCTTTATTGAAGGATGCAGTAATGCGCCCTGACCACTAGTGGGCACTCTAGTCCCTTGCCCGGAGAGCCTATGCCCAGAAACGGCCATGTTAACCGTGCGTTTCCGGACAATGGCGAATCCTAACGATTAACTGCATTTTTTACGTATACAGTAGCGCACCAGTGTATCTGAATGCAGTGTCACCAGTTATTAAGATATTCTCATTAGCTGAGGGAATAAAGGGGATTTATTGACTTTTATGTCGGATCCGTCAAGGTGTTCAGGCCCCTCTGGCCGCTCCTTAAACTCCACCGCTGGTGAAGTGCGGAATTCTTTTCATTTTTTCACCCCACTCTTGTTTTGCTCGCTGCGTTTCTCACACACAACGGCACTGCGATGTCAGCGGAGAGAAGAACCGGCGGCTCATCATTGGAAAAGTGGAAGTTTCCTTTTATTGATGCGTGTGCCTGTCTTTTCTGTCGCGGTTGTCCTTGAAACAATCCGTGTCCGATTGTGTTTGATTTTAGGTGTTTTTTTTTTTTTGCATTTAGTTATTAAATTATGATGTCGTGTTTACCGTATGTAACTTTTAACTTTAACTGTAACTCGATGATGTGTTACAATTCCAGCGGTTACAATGTTGATCAAGCTGCCGAAAAGTGCGATGGAAAAGAACGAAAATCTACTGGGGTCAGAGGCCCCGACGCCCAGTTTAACTTTGCTTGTGTCTGCACCCCATGTTTTACGATAATAAAATTGCTACTATCATATAATACGTGGACAAAAACATATATGTAGAAAAACGAATTATACATTAAAATGTCCCGTATGTATGTAGCATGTATATATTTAGCACGTCTCGTCTGTAAAACCTACTAAAACCAGATTTCCCTCTCGGGATAACAGAAAATTGTTCGATACATTACTCATAAACTGCTTTTCCTGACAAACTTTTATTCATATATTCACGTCGGAGAACAATCTGACCGCTAGATGGCACTGTAGCTTAATGTTTCAAACGTTTCGCAAGCTCGACTCTCCCCAAATTCAATTGTTTTATTCGCAAAACAGAATTATTTCATACATTTCTGACAACCTGCAAAACGGATATTATTTGTATGTCGTATAACAATCTGGCCGCTAGATGGCACCTTAATCCCATGCTTTTAACGTTTCACAAGCTCAATTGTTTTGTTCTCATTCATCTCTCAAAAGCCCAATTGTTTTTGTCACCCGTAGTTTGCTCGAACAGCCCAACGCCAAGCAGGGGTGGCATCAATCTAATACCGTACTTTAACCCAGAGCTGCTGGCAAAGGCTTCAGCCCCCACCGTTCTGGCTTGGATGCATCACGTTTGAGATGGAATGACTGACTACTGTAGCTCTTTGAAGATCTTTGGTGTCACTGTGGCTTTTAAATTGGCCAAACAGACAGAGAAATGGGAAAGGCACTATATAATACATATACGGTAGTAGCTGTTGTACGGTCCTTCGTGCAGAGCCAGTGAAATTCTTCCCTGCATGTCTGACAAACATGCAAAATTATTTTACTTGTGAATAGTTGTTTTCATTTGCATGCATGAAAATAAATATTATCATATGTGAACATCCTAATTCTATTTTTTATATTAAGTATATATAACATTGAAAATAAGTGTGATAATAAATAACAAAGGGCTCCCTTTTTTCACATATACATTATGATCATAAATCAATATAAGATGATAGTCTGAAGTCATGCTAATATTTTATTACGGATATCCATCTTAAATAAATGACAAGTGTGCGTGTGTGTGTCTGGATATTCATCATATTCCTATGTCTCTGTTATATGCCATTTGGTATGAGGTTCATAAAAGTAGTGCTAATGTCTATGATGTGCCATCTGTTGGAATGACAAATGTGATGCATTTTATTACTCATAACAAACTATTTTTACATTTTTAGAGAGGGGCAGAAGTGAAAGGCACTATAAAGAGTACTAGTAGATGTACTGCCCTGCAAACAGCGTCCAGTGAAATTCTTATCTGCTTTTCTTAAATTTTATAGAAGAGACAGGTGAATAGCACGTCTGTGATAGACAGAGAGTGAAACGGATGTGAAAGTCAGATAGCTAATGTGGAAATAAGGAACACAGAAACAGAAAAATTTTTTGGGCTAGCCACCCTAAATTATTGAAAAAGCAGGTATTTGCAAAGAAATGCGTCTTTACAGGTTAGAGTCCGATACAGAACTGAGTAAAACTGAACAAAATGGCAGCTACATAGTTGAACTGGAGGAAGTGATGTCATAAGGGCCATAACTGGAAGTGATGTCAGAATGACTGGACCCAGGAATAATGTTCTTCAACTCAGGTGGGATGTCCTCCAGCTTGTCTGCAGAGGAAAGAGAACAAAGGGTTAGTTAACACTGCCATCCCCTGGTCTGGCATGTAATTGCAATTATTTGAGCCCATGTCACACACGTGCCTCCCATTTGTGTGACACGAATGTCCAGACCCATTGGGTCGGCCGGCCCAAACTAAGAGGTTGTGAACTGGAGAAAAAGCATTGGCATAAGTATGGAGAGATGAGTTTGAATCCTGGTGAAAAGGGTGAATGGTCATTAACCAGGGTGAACTCACAGCCTAGGAGGAAATATCACCAATGCGTAATCACCCATTTGATCGTCAAAGCCTCCTGCTCCACTGTCAAACACCTGGTTTCCCAGTCCAACCGTTTCTGGCTCAGGAACATAATGGGATTCTCTTGCTCAACACGGCACCAAGTCCTATGTTTGAAACATCTGTATGTAGGATAAAAAGTAAAGAAAAGTCGAGATCTTTTAACACTGGTGCCAACATCAGGGTCTGCTTTAGGTCACTAAATGCAGTGCTTGCTTTTACATCCCACAATGCACTGTTTACGGCCTTCTTTTGTGTCAGATTGGTCAAGGGGCGCTGCTCTCTCAGTGAAATAGAACCCAAACCAGCGGTAGTACCCTGCCAGTCTGAGAAAGGCTTGGACTTGCCTCTTGGGCCAGTTATCAACTTCTGAACACTGTGGCTTCACCTTTCCCCTGCCCACCAGGTAGCCTAAATCTTTGGCTTCAGTCAGTCCAAACAAACATGCTCCATAACTAGTGTAAGGAGTAGTGCTTGAACCTGCTCTAGGTGATCCTTCCACGTGCTGGAATGGATGATAACATCATCCAGGTAGGCAGCACAATAGGAATTATAGAGGCAAAGCATTCTATCCACCAGAGGCTAGAAGGGTGCAGAGACCCTGCGTAACACAAATGGAAGGACACGGGATTGCCAGTGTCCACTAAGGATGGGTAAATGCAGACTTGATCTTAGCCAATAAAGGAACTTGCCAGTATCATTTTGTCATGTCGAGTATGGTGAAAGTCTGTCGAGTCACTCGAGGAGGTTGTCCACTTGCAGCATCGGATAAGCAAAAAAAAACCTGTGTAACCTAATTGAAGTTATTGCAAAACCTTCAACTCCTGTCAGGCTTAGGGACCAAGACAATAGGGCTGGACCAAGGACTATGACACTCCTATTTAATACTTAAGTCCAGCATGTGATTGATTTTAAGTTCCACCTCTGCCCGTTTTGCAGCGGGGAGCCGCTATGGGTGTCCTCTGATAATCAGCATGGGTTCTGTCACAATGTCATGCACGATCACAGAGGTCCGTAATGGGTTCTCACTTACCACCTTGGGCAGAGACAGGATAACTGCTTCCATCTCCTGTTGTTGATGGGCCCTCAAATTGGGTTCCAAAGTTAAGGGTTGTTTTTCGAGCAAAGAAAGAACTGGGCTGTCCGGCGGAGTGACTGGCGTCCTTATCCTTCCAGAGCAGGTTAAAGTCGTATAACCATTTGCTCAGTTTACGTTTTGGTTGTTTTACCAAATAAGGAGTGGAAGAGGCTACTTGATTAACTTTGTAAGTGCCTTTCCAAAGAGCCAACAATTTAGAACGTGAGGTGGGCGCTAAGATCATGACGCAATATTTGGGGCGGAAATTCCTGAAGGGCCTTACCATGGACACATTTATGGGCCTGTGCTGCTTGCACATTTTCCATGTGTTCTTGATGGACGGGACAATGTTTTCCAGTCGTACTGATAACTGCATGATAAAATCAAATATTTTCAAATATATTGTAGTATATTTGTGGATGGAATGGCCTCTTCCTCCCAGCTTTGTTTTAGAATGTCCACAATATTGTCAGACATATAAGAGTGAAAGGCCTGTGGAGGCTTGGGGGACATTCCAATAGGTAGATAATACGAGGGGAATTAACAGATCCCAGGCTTCTCCTTTCTTGCTGGCCAACTTGCATAGCCTTTCTTTTAGGGTCTGGTTGAACTTCTCCACTAAACCATCGGTTTGAGGATGATACGCCAAGGAGTTTAAATGCTTTATCCCTTGGTCTGTTAAGACTTCCTTAGAGATGCCATACTCTCGCAGAGACCACTACCAATTCTTGTGTGATTGGTTTTGTATTGGCTGAATGAAGAGGGACAACTTCAGGGTACCACAAGGACAATAATATATTTACGTTGTCAATCTGAGGGCTCTAGGGGTCCTACCAAATGGAACTCAATTTGCTGAAAGGGAACATCAATAAGGGGAAATGGGGACCACCAGAGAGCGGCCCTTTTTAGGTATTAGACACAGTTGACAATCCGGGAAGGAAGTACAATACTGTCAATCCTCCTCATTAATCCCCGGCCTATTGAATCAGAGCTTAATGTGCTAAAAAGCTTTTTCAGTCCTCTAGTGGACTCCCAGGAGGTTGGTGTGTATGCTAATTCACAGATCTGCCACTGGTAAGACTGCAGAAGTTTCAACAACATCCGGACACCCTAATGCCCGAATACCCAATAGAGAATGTCATTATTTAGAACAAATCAGGGTATAACTGTGGCATGAGATGTTATGTGCATTGGCCATTTATCTGAACCGCTATGTTTTTTGCAAATTTCAGGGAATCATCATTCCACTGATCCCGTGTAATGGAGACCAGAGTTTGCCTGAATTGAAACTGCTATAACGACCAACCGCTTACCCAGACCGTCCACTACACTACCAAGACTATTCATTAGATAACCTGAGGCTCCTTGATCTAGTAATAAGCCATACACCTTACAGAGGACAGATGAATATTCAATTATATATATATATATATATATATATATATATATATATATATATATATATATATATATATATATATATAAACTGCTCAAAAAAATTAAAGGAACACTTTGAAAACACATCAGATCTCAATGGGAAAAAAAAATCTTCCTGGATATCTATACTGAAATAGACTGGGTAATGTGTTAGGAACGAAAGGATGACACATCGTTTGATGGAAATGAAAATTATCAACCTACAGAGCCCTGAATTCAAAGACGCCCCAAAAATCAGAGTGAAAAAATGATGTGGCAGGCTAGTCCATTTTGTCAAAATTGAATTGCAGCAACTCCAAATTGTACGCAGCACTTTGTATGGCCCCTGTGTTCTTGTATACATGCCTGACAACATCAGTGCATTGCTTCTAATGAGATGACAGATGGTGTTGTGGGGATCTCCTCCCAGATCTGGACCAGGGCATCACTGAGCTCCTGGACAGTCTGAGGTGCAACCTGGTGGCATTGGATGGACCAAAACATAATGTCCCAGAGGTGTTCTATTGGATTTAGGTCAGGAAAGTGTGGTGGCCAGTCAATGGTATCAATTCCTTCATCCTCCAGGAACTGCCTGCATACTCTCACCACATGAGGCCAGGAATTGTCGTGCACCAGGAGCCACTGTACCAGCATAGGGTCTGACAATGGGTTCAAGGATTTCATCCTGATACCTAATGGCAGCCAAGGTGCCTTTGTCAAGCCTGTAGTGGTCTGTGTGACCCTCCATGGATATGCCTCCCCAGACAATCATTAACCCACCACCAAACTGCTCATGCTGAATGATTTTACAGGCAGCATAATGTTCTCCATGGCTTCTCCAGACCCTTTCACTTCTGTCACGTGCTCAGGGTGAACCTGCTCTCATTTGTAAAAAGCACAGGGCACCAGTGGTGCATCTGCCAATTCTGGTATTCTATGGCGAATGCCAATCGAGCTGCGTGCTGCTGGGCAGTGAGCTCAGGGCCCATTAGAGGACATGGGGCCCTTGGGTCACCCTCATGAAGTCTTTCTGGTTGTTTGGTCAGAGACATTCACACCAGTGGCCTGCTGGAGGTCATTTTGTAGGGCTCTGGCAGTGCTCATCCTGTTCCTCCTTGCCCAAAGGAGAAGATACTGGTCCTGCTGATGGGTTATGGACCTTCTATGGCCCTCTCCAGCTCTCCTATAGTAACTGCTTGTCTCCCAGAATCTCCTCCATGCCCTTGAGACTGTGCAGGGAGACACAGCAAACCTTCTGGCAATGACACGTATTGATGTGCCATCCTGGAGAAGTTGGACTACCTGTGCAACCTCTGTAGGGTCCTGGTATCGCCTCATGCTACCAGTAGTGACACTGACTGTAGCCAAATGTGAAACTAGTGAAGAAACAGTCAGAAAAGATGAGGAGGGAAAAATGTCAGTGGCCTCCACCTGTTAAACCCTTCATTCCTGTTTTGGGGTCATCTCATTGTTGCCCCTCTAGTGCATCTGTTGTTAATTTCATTAACACCACAGCAGCTGAAATTGATTAACAACCCCCTCTGCTACTTAACTGACCAGATTAATATCCCATAAGTTTCATTGACTTTATGCTATACTCTGATTAAAAAGTGTTCCTTTAATTCTTTTGAGCAGTATATATATATATATATATATATATATATATATATATATATATATATATATATATATATATATATATATATATATATATATATATATATATATATACACATCAGAAAGTATTCACAGCACATTACTTTTTCCACATTTTCTTATGTTACAGCCTTATTCCAAAATGGATTAAATTCATTTTTTTCCTCAGAATTCTACATACAACACACCATAATGACAACATGAAAAAAGTTTACTTGAGGTTTTTGAAAATTTTTTAAAAATAAAAAAAACGGAAATATCACATAGTTGTCCTGAAGCCACTCCTTTGATATCTTGGCTGTGTGCTTAGGATCGTTGTCCAGCTGAAAGATGAACCGTCGCCCCAGTCTGAGGTCAAGAGCGCTCTGGAGCAGGTTTTCATCCAGGATGTCTCTGTCCATTGCTGCAGTCAATTGCTTACCTTTATCCTGACTAGTCTCCCAGTTCCACCACCATGCTTCACAGTAGGGATGGTATTGGCCTGATGATGAGCGGTGCCTGGTTTCCTCCAAACGTGACGCCTGGCATTCACACCAAAGAGTTCAATCTTTGTCTCATCAGACCAGAGAATTTTGTTTCTCATGGTCAGAGAGTCCTTCAGGTGCCTTTTGGCAAACTCCAGGCGGGCTGCCATGTGCCTTTTACTAAGAAGTGGCTTCCTTCTGGCCACTCTACCATACAGGCCTCATTGGTGGATTGCTGCAGAGATGGTTGTCCTTCTGGAAGGTTCTCCTCTCTCCACAGAGGACCTCTGGAGCTCTGACAAAGTGACCATCGGGTTCTTGGTCATCTCCCTGACTAAGGCCCTTCTCCCCGATCGTTCAGTTTAGATGTCCGGCCAGCTCTAGGAAGAGTCCTGGTGTTTTCGAACTTCCTCCACTTACGGATGATGGAGGCCACTGTGCTCATTGGGACCTTCAAAGCAGCAGAAATGTTTCTGTTAACTTCCCCAGATTTGTGCCTCGAGACAATCCTGTCTCGGAGGTCTACAGACAATTCCTTTGACCTCATGCTTGGTTTGTGCTCTGACATGAACTGTCAACTGTGGGACCTTCTATAGACAGGTGTGTGCCTTTCCAAATCATGTCCAGTCAACTGAATTTAACACAGGTGGACTTCAATGAAGCTGCAGAAACATCTCAAGGATGATCAAGGGAAACAGGATGGACCTGAGCTCAATTTGGAGCTTCATGGCAATAGCTGTGAATACTTATGGACATGTGCTTTCTCAGTTTTTTTATTTTTAATAAATTTGCAAAAACCTCAAGTAAACTTTTTTCACGTTGTCATTATGGGGTGTTGTGTTTAGAATTCTACAGAAAAAATTAATTGAATCTATTTTGAAATAAGGCTGTAACATAACAAAATGTGGAAAAAGTGATGCGCTGTGAATACTTTCCCGGTGCACTGTATATGTATATGTATACAGTATATATATCCTCTTTAATTAAAGCCCTATGTGTGTCCAGGTGTCCGTGTGTGTGTCTTCTGGTGAAGTGTGCATGAGCGGGGTCACACGGCACGTGTTCAGTCTCTTCCTGTGCATTTCCTGTGCAGACACACACATAGGCGCATGAGAGACAGACACGCACACACAGGCGCGTGCACGACAGACACACGCACACACACAGGCGCCCACGCGACAGACACACGCACGCACACACAGGCGCACGCGGGACGCACACCACACACAGGCGCGCGCGGGACGCACACACACACACAGGCGCGCGCGGGACGCACACACACACACAGGCGCATGCGGGCGCATTTTCTTTTCTTGGTTGTTTATTAGATTACGGATTTTTCAAATGTTCATTTTTTTCCCTGTGCTTAAAACTCATTAAAAAAGGTGTTTTTAGCGAGCGGGTTGTAAGGCTATAGCGCGATATCTTCCAGTCTTAATTTTCCTCAGTTGTTCATAGTTTCCTTAGTGTTATTCAATGTTTTCACATTTAGTTTACTATTACACTGTGCATTCAGTGGTATAATTAACTATATTTGTGCTTAAAAACGTAAAAAAATATATATTTACATACAGTTCATACGGTCCGGAATGGATTAATTGTATTTACATACAATCCTATGGGAGAAATTACTTGGGTACACGACCAAATCGGGTTAGAGCCAGAGTTTTGGAACGAATTATGGTCATGAGCCGAGGTTCCACTGTATTACTGTCATACAATATTACAAGCATTTTAAGGAAATACAAACCAGTATTACTGAGAGAGAAAATTAAAGGCACACAATACAGTGACGTATATTACAGCTACATTAAAGGTCCCTTGCCATTGAATATAAATTGTTCATACTAATGTTTATGCACTACTGTTCTAGCGCCCGTTATTGTAACGGGCTTAATGTCTAATATATATATATATATATATATATATATATATATATATATATATATATATATATATATATATGTGTGTGTGTGTGGGTGTGCACAAAACACCACTGCCCCAATGACACCAGTGACTAACTATTATATAAGACACAAATATGCAAATATTTACAGACCCCTCCTTCACCCCTAAACACTAACTGAACAAACACAAACACAGATGAAATGATAAGCGGTAGTTGAAATGAAAATGATGGACGTGTCCAAAAGCTAATAAAGTCGGCAAACGTTGCATATTGGCTGGGGTGAAATCTCGCTTCCCCACAACTATACAAAAAAACCGACCTCGCCGGAAGGGTCCTTGGCAGTGGTTGGCAAATGTCCAAACCCCGGGGTTTCTCAGTGCTGGCTGTTGTATTAATAATCTGGATCCTGAAGAAGCAAGTAATGGACTGGTGCGATGTTCGGAATTGTTATGATAAGTTTGTTAAAATATTAAGGTTAATGTCACTGTCTCTGTACAAGAAATTATTTAATGGATTCATTCACTTGTGCCGGCCAAGTTTGGCACACAGGGGCTAGGCGCTGCATTTAGGAACCACTAGTTTAGCAGTTTGTAAAATGAAGGGAACAACTGCAAGGGTAGGCATTGTACTATTCTTGTTTTTTTGGGGTTGTGGTTGAGTCCTTTACTTTCCTTGTTTGGAGACCAGAGAAGACCGGCATGTGGGGCAGCCAGTATATAAGGCTTAGACGTTGGCCAAACACTTTGAAGCTGACGGCCGGATGATGTTATCGTCATCCGTCCTGAAAATCCTTTCAGCGCAGCGACGGAAAATGCACTGTAAAAAATATTTTGTTGGATCAACCTAAATAAATTAGGTCACAAGGTAACAAGCAATTGAATTGAGTTCTTTCAAACTTTAAAAAGTATTTGAGAAAACTTAATTCATTTGAGTTTGTTTTAACCTTTTTAAAAACTTGAATAAAAGCAAAAAATGTATTTAGCTCAAACCAAATTTCTATATAAACTCAAATTAAAATTTCGTCCATCATTATGATGCCAACTTAAATACTTAATTGGACTCAACTAAATATGTTCTTCATGAGGTGTTGAATTCACTGTTTGTTAGGGTGAAGTTGTTTTTAATAAAACAAACCACAACAATGTTTTGTTTAAAACAATGGATGCAAATTTATTTAAAAATGAGTGGTAAATTTTGTACAGTTGTCAAACATGAAACATTTCACCAGAACAAGGTTCCAACAATTATGACTATCAAAAGAAAAACCTTTATACAGTGGGTACGGAAAGTATTCAGACCCCTTCAATTTTCACTCTGTTATATTGCAGCCATTTGCTAAAATCATTTAAATTATTTTTTCCTCATTAATGTACACACAGCACCCCATATTGACAGACAAAAAAAAAAAATTTTTGAAATTGTTGCAGATTTATTAAAAAAGAAAAACTGAAATATCACCTGGTCCTAAGTATTCAGACCCTTTGCTCAGTATTTAGTAGAAGCCCCCTTTTGAGCTCATACAGCCAGGAGTCTTCTTGGGAAAGATGCAACAAGTTTTCACACCTGGATTTGGAGATCCTCTGCCATTCCTCCTTGCAGATCCTCTCCAGTTCTGTCAGGTTGGATGGTAAACGTTGGTGGACAGCCATTTTTAGGTCTCTCCAGAGATGCTCAATTGGGTTTAAGTCAGTATTGGACTATATTGGACAAGTGATGAGCAGTGCCTGGTTGTCTCCACACATACCGCTTAGAATTAAGGCCAAAAAGTTCTATCTTGGTCTCATCAGACCAGAGAATCTTATTTCTCACCATCTCAGAGTCCTTCAGGTGTCTTTTACCAAACTCCATGCGGGCTGTCATGTGTCTTGCCTCTCCTCAGTGTGTGGAGACAACCAGGCACTGCTCATCACTTGTCCATTACAGTCCCCACAGTGAAGCATGGCGGTGGCAGCATCATGCTGTGGGGGTGTTTTTCAGCTGCAGGGACAGGACGACTGGTTGCAATCGAGGGAAAGATGAATGCAGCCAAGTACAGGGATATCGTGGACAAAACCTTCTCCAGAGTGCTAAGGACCTCAGACTGGGACCTTCCAACAAGACAATGACCCTAAGCACACAGCTAAAATAACAAAGGAGTGGCTTCACAACAACTCTGGGACTGTTCTTGAATGGCCCAGCCAGAGCCCGGACTTAAACCCAATTGAGCATCTCTGGAGAGACCTAACAATGGCTGTCCACCAACGTTTACCATCCAACCTGACAGAACTGGAGAGGATCTGCAAGGAGGAATGGCAGAGGATCCCCAAATCCAGGTGTGAAAAACTTGTTGCATCTTTCCCAAGAAGACTCCTGGCTGTATGAGCTCAAAAGGGTGCTTCTACTAAATACTGAGCAAAGGGTCTGAATACTTAAGACCAGGCGATATTTCAGTTTTCTTTTTAATAAATCTGCAACAATTTCAAAAATTTTTTTGTCTGTCAATATGGGGTGCTGTGTGTACATTAATGAGGAAAAAAATTAATTTAAATGATTTTAGCAAATGGCTGCAATATAACAGAGTGAAAAATTGAAGGGGGTCTGAATACTTTCCGTACCCACTGTATGTGAATTTGTGCTTTCTACAAGCTAATTTAAAGGTAGTATTTTATAACCCCGTTCACACATCAGTGAAATTACATTCATAGAAGTAATCACATTTTCAGCACATAGTTCCCACAAATTGCATTCAGTTGTCAATTAGTGCAAAGAAAACATGAGCAATTGGCTCTAAGCCTATAAAACACAAGGCCAGTCTTAGCCATATGCAAACATGGTGACAGTGAAACAACTGCTGCATCAACAACTGTAACATGTTCCTTCAAACGCTATTTCTATATATTTACAGAGAACACTACCGATTCATGCAAATGCAACTCCATTTTTTTTTTTTTTTTTTTTTAAATCTGGAGAGTAAAGACCTATTAAAAGTTGAATACATCAAAACTGAAAACCAAAAACTCGAATGACAGAACATACATTACATTCTACATTTTCTCATTCACTGTTAAGTAGCTTGGTGTATAAAGTCTGTTCTCTACATGATTTTTTCTGTTCATCTAGTTGTATGAAGATTTTTTGAAACATCTCGAATGTCACTTTCAATTCATTTGGATAACTCAAGTTTAGTGTGTATATTAGTCCAAACAGTATTGCATAAGCAGAGGCAACTGAAGAGAGTTCATTCATCACCTCAACACCCTCAATGATGATCCCAACATCTGCAAATGAACTAAAAAGTTCATCACCCTCCTTCCGGATAACGAGGATGCCCATGGTCATTCTTTCCACGTCTTGTTCAACTTTCTCAACTTGACAATCCTGTGGGACATAATTCCAGAAAGTAAGCTATATGTATACATTGCACAAGTAATGGTACATTGGTAATAGCCCACCCTGCTGCTGAACATTTCATCAAGTCAAAGGGAAAAATCCGTCAGAAAAATGCCAATAACTTAAATGTATCAGAACATTGGTTAGATAAACAATAGATTTTTTTTCATTATGTCCCAGACATCTGCGCAAAAATGTTAATGCCATATTTTTTTATTGTGGATGCACAGTGAATGATAAAATCATCAGTGTTAAGACTCCTAGATGTTAGAACTGAACTTTCACTAGAATGAATACCATGATTAAGTAGAAGGCAAATTTTACAGAGCAATATTAATCACTTTGTAAAAGATAAGTTTATTTGTACTTACCAGATAGTCTTTTAACAGGCACTTGTCATCCTCACCAAGATAGAGAATAAGGAATCTATGCACTAATTCTCTTCTTGTGTTGATGTCACTAGTCTGAAAATGAGAACAGTACTACGATTTTAATATATATATTTAGTTTTTAAACAATGTCTTATTTTGCATGGTTTGTATCATGACAAACTTAGCTTTTCAGATAAGGCCACGTTTCACTGTACCTGATACAAAGCAGTCATTTAGTTGCTAGTTTTGACTCGTGTGGCTCCATCTTTGCTGCTAATGAGTTTGATGAGCTGACTGGAATGTCTGTCTAACTCTGAAAAGAACCTGGACTCAAGGGGAACAGTTGTGACGAAGAGATTTTGCATTAATCTGAAACACATACAAAAAAACAAGATTGAGGCACAGCTAAATTGAAAGTAAAATGTACAAATATAATCTACTGAAAACAAACCTCATTCTTTTGAAAGAGAGCAGGCCATCTCTTTACAAAATCCACAATCCTTGGCTGTTCATTTACCACTTGTTGTCTCCTGTAGGCAAAAGTCTTTGCCATCATTTCTCGAATCACTTTCTCATTGTTTCTCTTCTTCATTTCTTGCAGTAGCAATGTCCTTTCTTTTTCAAGGCTTTCTTTGGTCTGACCACTTGGTAAAGCAGGGTAGTTGTTTGCTTCAGCCTGTCTCGGCTTCTTTATATTTTGTAGTGTAAGATGACTAAGGTTTTTGTTCAATCTGCACAAAGAGCATCTAAAAGAATAAGAAATATTTACAATAAATAGTAGATTTAAAGTAATTAATACTTAAATGGCTCAATCACTAAATACATATTTAACCAGGACTACATGATTAAATACATAAACTCTGAGGTGTTATGTACGAGTGAAAACAAGACAAAGTGTCTTTCTTTACAGTTTTATCCAACAAACCTTGTCAAAGACATTGTTCTCATACTATTGTTCGTCCACAATATAAGCATTAACAATACAAAAAATGGTTAAAAAAAAGTCCCTTTCTAGGACTCAAGAACTATGCATCCTCAATTCAAATAATAAAACTCAATAATGAAATAACCAACTCATATAATCATATATGCCTCTTCATTACTCAATCACTAAATTAAATTGAGAAGGATTATACTCTATAAAAGGAGACAAGTTAAAACACTGGGTTTCCCAAACCGGTCTCATTTTCCAACATGCTTTTGTTAAATTCTGAAACACACAACCATTGTTTAACGAACATATGTATGCCAAAATGTCGTGACAATGAAGTGGGCCTTCTCAACGCAATTTAATTATCATCTCAGACGACCGTAAAAATCAAACATTGCTACAAGCTTTTGTGCATTCAAGTGTTTTGTTCTGTACTCAAGGTAAGGCCCGTCAGCTACAGTGAGATGTCTGTCTGAAGTAGCAGAAGAGAAAACAAGTTTCCGTTGGTTCTCCAATGCCTCTCTCACGACTCGGCTCGGTTAAAGGATAATTCGCTATCACCAGTTTTATTATTATCACCCACAAAGACTATTCAGTCACGTATATGTTGATGTATCTGAATATCAATATCTGAATCAAAAGACATTATTCCCTTGCTTATACAACAAAAAATGTTATTCTCATAAATGCAACACATGTGCCTATTAAGTTTTAACCGCCATTTTCAAAATCATATCTAAGTGTTTGTAATTTAAGTGCTTTTAAAACATTCTCTGTACATACATCGTATATCTAAACCCAACAACTGATATCCCACACTCATATTTGAAGTTACTGCACTTATATCATGATTTTTTTCAAAATATGTATTTTTAGAACATTGATGCAAGTCAGTCGTACAATGCAATAACACCACAGTGAACGCCGACATATTGTAACGGTTAACTAACAAGTCCAGCCCCAAACATTATATTACATATTATTAAATATATGTTTCACCATAACAATGAACTTGTATATAACAAAAAATATTGAAAACTTACCGTAAAATAACTCTTCAAAGTTTGATGTCGCTACTTACAAAAATGCCGTCTGCCTTCCTGGATCTTCTGGGCTGCGAAGAGCGTGCGACTACGTGCTGACGTGGCGGGTTGTGAATGGCAGTCAAAAAGTCGCAGTTCGAATAACGTTCTAACGTCAATTTCATATGCAAATTGCGGCACGGAAGCAAGTTTGTGGTGCTGAATGCACTAAAGAAAACCGCAGTGCTGCTAGCGTATCTGAAAGTGACTTCCCCAATTTGCACATGAACTTGATGTTAAGACGTTGTTCGAATGACTATGCGCAAGTATAACTCAAACGGTAATTAAACAAAATTACAAAATTACAAAATCAATCCAGACCTGTTGCTGCGCTTCCCTCCACAACGATGTGTGCATAATCTGATCTGTCACTCTCCCGTTAAATCACACTTCCGGGAACTTTTTGACAGCCCCTAGTGCATGAGAAAAGAAAATAATTAATTTCTATCAATGTAAATATTTAATTTGGCTCAAACATGAATGGATTTAAGTCAAATCAAAGCAAAATAAAATATCAGATGAAAAAAACTATTATTGTTCATCAGTCCAAATCTAAAAAATAGTTGAAATGAACAACTGCGCTTGTCCATTTTTTAGAGTGTGGCAGACTGTATACATCAAGATCCGACCTTGGTATTGTCATGCTATAAGCTTCCTCCGTTTTGTAATGCCAGGTAAATTGTCAGTAAAGAAGTGTATTTTCTCTTATGTGATTTATTTACCGCCATATCACTATGGGAGGGATATCGCCTTTTAAAATCATACCTGTATAGTTTTCGGTTACTTAAAACGCCACAATTTAAAAGAACTTATACCAATTAGGGAGCTATTGCCCCTAAAGGAAACAGGAATTAAGTTGAAATATTTATAAAATGTTTTTTTTTTTTCCTTCCTTTCTCTCTCTCTCTCTCTCTCTCTCTCTCGCCTCCCTCTTGCCTTTTGCTCCTCTCGTTTTTAAATGCAAAATGTCCCGGATGTAACTGGTGGATCCAACAGGTGATTTCCATCTCGGGGCTGTGGTCTCCGTCCATCATCCTTCCCCTCTTCACTTCTGTGGACAACATTTACTGACGCACATATAACGGACAGTAAACGGGTTGATGAAAACAAAACGCACTCAGCACAAACACTGAATATACCTATTATTATGTAGCTCCGCTACATTGTAATCTAGAGAGAGGGTTGGGGTTGACCTCAATTTGCAGAGTTTCATCTTGAGACACACATGAGAACACAGAGGGAGCCTCATCCCGTAATGCTTCAGGAGTCACCATGTCACACTGATGGCCACGTGACCCCTCGATGCCGGCTGTGAACACGACGTGGAGGCAGCTTCAGATGAACTTTTCCCTTTCTGTTAAACTTTTCTAGGAGTGGTTTGTGAAAAAGCGTTTTTACTATCAGACCAGTCTCGCCCCAAAATCAACGGGTAAGGAGGATTCCGGAGGACAACCAGCGTGAGTGCCCTTAGCGAGCCCTCATAGTTAATGGAACCTGAGTCGGACCCATACCATCGGGTGTCGCCGTGGAAACACGTCAGACTGGTCTTGCCTTTTAAACCCTGTCGTGGTAACAGAACGGCGTGCAACAATGGAAGTGGATTTGGATTCGATTTCTGATATACTTTATAATAATAACTAGACATTAAGCCCGTTATAATAACGGGCACTAGAACAGTAGTGCATAAACATTTGTATGAACAGTTTATATTAAATGGCAAGGGACCTTGTATGTGGCTGTAATATGCGTCACTGTATTGTGTCCCTTTAATTTTCTATCTCAGTAATACTGGTTTGTATTTCCGTAAAATGCCTGTAATTTTCTCGGACGGTAATACAGTGGAACCGAAGTAATTTCCCCCATCGGATTGTATGCAAATACAATTAAACCGTTCCAGACCGTATGAACTGTACGTAAATATATATTTTTTAAGATTTTAAGCACAAATATAGCTAATTATACCATTGAATGCACAGCGTAATAGTAAACTAAATGTAAAAACATTGAATAACACTGAGAAAACCTTGCACAACAGAGAAAACTAACAGTGCGAGAGTTTGCGCTATAGCCTTACGACCCGCTCGCTAAAAAAACACCTTTGTTAATGAGTTTCAAGCACAGGGAAAAAAAAATGAACATTTGAAAATTCCGTAATCTCATAAACAACCAAAAAAAGTAACATTGCAACACGCGAGCACCCGTGCGTGCGGGCGGGCGTGTTTGTGCGTGCGTGTCTGTCTCTGTGGCGGGCCTGCGTGCGCGCGTGTGTGTGTGCGTGCATGCGTGCGTGTGTGTGCGTGTCTGCCCTCCATGCGGACCTGCCCGTGTGTGTGTGTCATTGTGTCTCTTGCGGGGGCCTGCCTGCGTGCGTGCGTGCATGCGTGCATGCGTGTCTGTCTCTCGCGAACACGCACCTGTGTGTGTGTGTGTGTCTCTCTCTCTCTCTGCACACACAGGTAATGCACAGAAAGAGACTGAACACGTGCCGTGATGCCCCGCGCATGCGCACTTCACCAGAAGACACACGGACACCTGGACGCACAAAGGGGTTTTATTAAAGAGGATAATAATAAGTTTTATTTATGTAGCACCTTTCATACACTCAAGGACACTTTAAAATTCAACACAAGACAGTAGAAATTACAAACATGAAGAAGAATAATACTCATTGAAGAGACGTGATTTTTAACAGATGTTTGAAATTAATAATAGTCTTTTCCATGTGAAGGCTGAGAGGGAGAGAATTCCAAGTTTTAGGGGCTATCACTCTAAAAGCTCTGCCACCCATAGTTCCTAACCTGTATTTAGGTACAGTCAGTAACTTAGCGTCCGATGATCGTAATGCACAGGCAGGAGTGTAAGGAAGCAGCAGCTCAGACAGATAACGAGGGGCCAAACCATGAAGGGCTTTAAAAGTGAGAAGGATAATTTTATATTTGATTCTTGAAGAAACCGGTAACCAATGTAACTCATTGAGGACAGGAGTGATGTGAGCAGATTTTATTAGTGTGTGTAAGTAAATGAGCAGCAGAAGTCTGAACATATTGTAATCTGTTGAGATATTTAGTCTTGAGGCCATAAAACAAAGCATTGCAATTATCCAGATGGGTGGTGATGGAAGCGTGAATGAGTGACTCAATATCTTTGACACTGAGGAAAGAATGCAGATGTTGTGGAGATGAAAACAGTCTGTCTGTACTATTGAGCTAATGTGTGGTTGAAAAGCAAGAAGCTGATCAAAGACGACACCCAAATTACGGACTGATGAGAGAAGAGCGACTAGGATGATTCCAGGGCTACAGGGGATGAGTTATGAGGAAAGATTAAAAGAGCTGAGCCTTCACAGTTTAGGCAAAAGAAGATTGAGAGGTGACATGACTGAAGTGTTTAAAATTATAAAGGGAATTAGTCCAGTGGATCGAGACTTGTATTTTAAAATGAGCTCATCAAGAACACGGGGACACAGTTGGAAACTTGTTAAGGGTAAATTTCACACAAACATTAGGAAGTTTTTCTTTATACAAAGAACGATAGACACTTGGAATAAGAGACCAAGTAGTGTGGTAGGCAGTAAGACGTTAGGGACTTTCAAAACTCGACTTGATGTTTTCTTGGAGGAAACAAGTGGACAGGACTGGCGAGCTTTGTTGGGCTGAATGGCCTGTTCTCGTCTAGAGTCTTCTAATGCTCTAAATGTTCTAATGATGCTGAGAGTTGAACCAGGATCCCATCCATGTCAATTTTTGGCCCACGAAAGGTAGAAAGGACAGATTTGGAGCCAACTAAAAAGATTTCTGTTTTATCAGGATTGAGTTGTAAAAAATGATCTGTCATCCAATAATTGATTTCCCGAATGCAGTCTGTCTGTCTGTCAGCGCGACAGGTGAAGATGTTGCAGTTCCATCCACGCTTACATAAAGTTGTGTGTCATCGGCATAGCAGTGGCAGCTCAGACCACACTGATGAGTAATTTCAACTAATAGGAACATAGAGAGGTTGAAGAGGATTGGACCGAGAACAGACCCTTGAGGGATACCTTGTGTGAATGAACTAGTGGCAGATTTGGATTCCATAATGAAAGACATAATACTGTCGATCACTGAGGTGTGATGTGAACCAAGAAAGAGCGGCACCAGAGATACCAATATCTGAAAGTCGGGACAGTAAAATGTCATGGTGAACCGTATCAATAGTCAAGAAGAACTAGAATAGCGGCCATCCCAGAATCTATGATTATCAGTAAGTCATTGGCTACCTTAAATAAAGCAGTTTCAGTGCTATGTAGGGCTCTAAATCCAGATTGAAAAGGCTCAAGCAGGTTTTGTAAATTTAAATACTCATTGAGTTGACTATTAATATCGGAGGGGAAATCGTCTTTCCACGTGACCTTTGGTGGGGCCCATGTCTTAATGTGTACTAATTATGCATTCAGTAATTTCATAAAGTCTGTAATTGCATTTTTTCAAGGCAGGGTGGAGGGAAAGCTGAGCCAAACAAAGCTGAGAGATATCCTTAATGAAAACCTGC
This sequence comes from Polypterus senegalus, assembly GCF_016835505.1. Classification (NCBI taxonomy): domain Eukaryota; kingdom Metazoa; phylum Chordata; class Cladistia; order Polypteriformes; family Polypteridae; genus Polypterus; species Polypterus senegalus. The sequence goes on along the minus strand of NC_053157.1, from coordinate 237,953,777 downwards.
TCAGAAGACTCCAGACCAGGTTTATATGGTGTACAAAGCCTTCAATCATCTCATTTCTTCCGGTATCTCAGAATGCCTGTCACCTCACATTCCAAATCGTAACCTTAGATCTTGAAATGAGGGTCTGCTTAGAATTCCAGGAGTTAAACTTAAAAGAAGTAGTGAGGCGGGCGGCCTTCTGCTGTTATGAACCTGGAATAGCTTACCAATAGAAATTCACCAGGCTGATCTGGTGGAGCACTTTAAAACACTACTGAAAACTCCTTACTTTTCACATGGCTTTCTCAAAGCTTCAAGTTAGTGCAACTCTAATATTCTGTATATGCATTGAATTATCATTGCTCCACTATCCATACTAACCCTACTTTCTCTTCTGTTCTTTTTCCGGTTTTCTGTGGCGACGATCTGCTCCACCACCACCTGATCAGAGCACTGTGATGTCCCTCCATTGATGGATTGAAGGCCATAGGTCCACATGACCAGCATCATCAAGTTCTTCCATGTGAACCCTGAATATCATGAGAACGGATTGAGATCATTGATGTTAGGGGGGGCTGGGCTGGTGGTCTCATGGCCTCAGAACCTTTGCAGGTTTTGTTTGTTTTTTCTGATCTCCCTGGCCATCACACCTTACTTGATTCTTAATTAGCCTAATCTTTATATTTTTCTCTTTCTTCATCTTGTAAAGCACTTTGAGCTCCATCATTTGTATGAAAACATGCTATAGAAAGAAATGATGTTGTTGAAGTGTTCCTTCCATCTCCTGACTACAAGGACCTCCTGAATTCCACTGGGGATTCAGGAGGGCGGCTCCTGTATCAACTAGAGCGGCGATCACAGAGGTAGTTAGGTAGGGTCCTCCTGGGTGGAAGACATTCATTGTGACTTCTTAAGGACTCTGCAAGTTGTTGGTTCTGTGCAAGTTGAAACATCTCTTCAAAACGGCATGGAGGTCATAGTGGGAAAGTAGGGCTCCCCGAAGACAAAGTTCTCTGCCTAATCCTGCCAACTACACTAAATTATCTCCCTGTGAAAGGCTGTGACAAAGTTCTGGAAAGAAAGGGCCCAGCATGCTGCTTGACCCTCACATTCAGAACGTCTATTGCAGATTCAGCAGGGTTTTGGAAGGATGTCCAACAAGAGGACATGGTTTTTTGTGAACTTGTCAAAGGCATATAATCGCAGCCCTTGGGGTTACAGTCATACATATTGGGGAAGAGAAGAGATCAGGAGCATTGGGTACCAGGTCTGTTATTGTGGGCTTTTCACATCCAGAGCTTGGTTTGCATTTCCAGCAGTAAATCTAACTTGTCCCTGGTGGGTGGGGGACTCCACCAGGGATTCTCTTCATGATTTTACAGACAATTTCCAGGTTCTGGGTGCAGCCATGGAGTGGATCGCATCTTGTCTTTGCAGATACGTTGTATTCAGTGGACTGTGACCTTAGCCATACACTAGGGTGATGTACAGTTAAGTGTGCAGGAGTGAGGAGGATGATGAGCAGCTTTGAATCGGAGGGCATTGTTCTGAATTAGGAAATAGTGGAGTACCCCATCCCCGTTGAGGCGTTACCTCAAGAAGAAGAGTTTTAGCAGGTCAGGGTCTAGCAAAGGGGTTGAGAGACAAAAACCAGGAGTATCTGTGCCAATGGAAATTGTGTAGGCCAGTCATGAAGAAAGCGCCGAGCTCAGAGCACTACATTTACTGAGATATCTCCACCCTCATCTATGGACGCAGGTGGGTAGCAACCAACAGAACAAGATCGCAGCAGCAGAAATGAACTTCCTTCCAACTTGACCAGAAAATAAACCAACCAATCACCCAAGAGAAGTTGGGGGCAAGGAAGAAATACATGCGAGAGCTTTGCTCAGGCTGCTGCATATCCAACCCATAGCCGAGTAAAAAACACTAGCAAAGCCACAAATTGAATACAAAAGATGTCATGGACAATCAGGTCTGCCATATTCAAGATCGAGCAGCAGGGTCCAGTGACCAGAGACAGACTCCTATCCAAGGGAACTTTGAATTTGAGCATAAGGAACTCAAAGATCAGAGAGGTGGGATTTACACCCACAACCCTTTTCAGACAGGGGGTCACAAACTCCAGCCTGGAAGCTGCAGGCGTCCATGCTATCCCTTTTTAATTGTGTGCCGTTTGTGCTGCCAATTAACTTGTCAATTCATTTGAATTGACGTTTTCAGATTTGTTCCTCTTAATTTCTTAAGGAAATTTAAAACCCTATCACCCAAGAGAAGAAATACAGATGAAGAGCTTTGCTTAGGACCTGGGAAAGCAGCAGAAAAAAAAATCACTAGCAAAGCCACAAATTGATTGTCCATGACCGACTAAAACAATCAGCTCTACCATGTTCAAGATAAAAGCAGCCCCACAGTGGCAGACACTTCAAGAGAACTCCGATCTCAAGCAAAGTCCATTCTTCTGCTTATGCTCAAATTCAGACCCACAACCTTTTCAGGTCAAAAAGCCAATTGCTTGTAATTGTAGGAGGCAGTGTGGTTCGATACCCTTACATTACATTAGGAGTGGGCAATGTCGGTAATGGAGAGCCACAGGGACTGCAGGTTTTTTGCTCCAACCCATTTTCTGAAGGAAAGTTCTATTGCAGATGTACTGACTGGTTAAGGGGGGTTTTGATGCTTTGTTCTAGTGGTCTCATTTATGGTTCCTCAACCCCAATTGCTTGTTTCAATCTTAAACTGCTGCATTGTTTAAAATGGCTCCTTATTAGCAATGATTGACAAAAGTCAGTTCATGTAGCCCCCCCTCCCATTTACATCATACACTTAACAGATAAATGGGACAAAAAAAAGTTTTAGGAATCAAATTCCCAAATTCTTACATTATCATTCAACATGATCAGTTAATTTCTATAAAGAAAAATAGAAAATTAGGGACAAGGGTTTAAACCCCCAGTATGAGACACGGGATATCAGCACCCATCACCAAGCTGAAATTCTTAGCAAGACCTCCGTGATGGTAGGAACTGCTGCCTAATCACTGGAGCAGGCCAACCTCCCGAAATTACACTTTGTATTAAGCAAAAAGCTAACTCGGCAGATCACTCTTGAATAGCAACCCCAAAAAAGGCTGCGATTACCCAGTCAAGAAAGAAACCCAAAAGTTAATAGCCAAGAAGTTTTATTAAATTTTCAGATTCACATTTTGCCTGTTCAGCCTCCTCAGAGCAACTACAGCCAAAACCAGCACCACCATCAACATGGCAGCTGCAGCTCCCAGCACCAGGTATCCAGTGGGAAGAGAGGCTGAGGGAGGAAGACAAAGGACATTTACTCTCCAAGCCATACAGTGAAGGATGAAGACCTCAAGCAGAACTCTGGCCTACTCCAGGAGGACCAAGATGGTTACCTTCCTGCTCCTGTCTGGATGTTTGCACCTGGTAAGCCTCCAAGATAACAGGACCACTGTGAAGGAGCCTATTCTTCCTGGATGAAACTACTGGGGTCATCTCATCTGCAGATCTTCCAGATCCTTGAAAACAGAAAAGGATCAGTAAGCCATTCTAGCTCTGCAATTAAAAGCTATCCATTCCAAATAAAATAGTCAATGTTCTACTAAACAGAATAGCATCTTTGGTTAATTAATTTGAATTAGACTACTCACTTCTTGCAGGGCAGATCTGAGTACAGGGGTCTGAGGCAGAAGGATAACAGGCAGCAGCAACACAGTAGATGAAGATCTAATAAGAGAACACTTTGTAGGAGCCCCACTACACATGTACAACTTCTCCCCAATTTTACAACAATGGATTCTTCTACACACCAAGGAGCAGCAAAAAAAAAAAAAGATAATTCCCACTTGCCAAAAGGTACTTACCTTTTCAGCCAAGGCTTGCTGAGTGAGAGGATCCACAAAAGCAAACATCTCAAACACAAATCTCTTGTAATGACTTGGGAAGGCCAATCCAGATGTGCCGTCTACGTTCACCAAGCTGGTCAAGTAGTTGTCTCCCGTGTATGGGCACCTAAGCAAAGCAGACCCCAGTGTTAGCACTGATCAATCTCTCCCCACCCTCACACAGAGGTGTACCTACCCATTCACCAGAAGGCTCCACTGGGGCTGGCTGGAAGCAGAAGGTCCTGGGGTGACCCAGCAGTCCCCAAGAGTCAGAACAAGGTTAGGGTCAGTCCTGTTCAGGATGTGCACTTCCACAGCCACAGGATCCCGCAGAGTTTTGGTCACTGGGTAGTCAGCATCCACATAGTAGGAGCCATAGGAGGAATCTGGCAATGGAAAGGAGATTTTGGTTACAGAGCAGAACCTCAGCTAGGCCTCATACAGATTTACTCATGTTAAGTCCACATTCTACAAGAGGTTAATTCAGGAGATGGCTTTAAAGGAATCCACCGATAAGCCTACAGGGACTCCACCCCTTACAGTACCTGTTGCAATGACCAATTCCAGGTCAAATGGCCCTTGCTCTACTACTGGAAGAGGTGGCGCCACAGTATACACCTCAGCCTCCACGTGCACATCCTGGCTTCCTGAGTAGGTGCACTGGAAGAATAACCTGAAGAGAGAGAGAGAGAGAAACACCACACGATAGCAGGCAGAGCACATTTAGGGTTAGAGGAAGCAGGTTCAGAAGCCTTACTTGTAGACACTGTCCCTGGTGATGGAGCCTTCTGGACCACTCCTCACAGTGATGGCTGCAGACATGGTGTTCTGGTAGGTCACATTGCCATCAGACACCTGAAACACAAGAAAAATGATCCTCAGAGAAAGGTAGACAGTGATTCTAAGGCACTAGCACATTTTCTTTAGAAATATTCTAAAGTAAAAGTGGTCCATCTAGTAGATTTCTAATCAAGAATCCTTTAAGGCATGTTGAAGGTCAGAATGAATGTTAGGTGTTTTGAACCCAGACAAACATCTGGGCCACCTATTGAAGAACATTGCTGTAACCCCAAGCCTCTCTCACCTGAACTGTGCTGCCACAGGCACTGACTGGAAACTGGTACAGGACAAAGCTGGACAGGCTGGTCACAGGGCTGCAGCTGGGAGAACTACTGTCCACCAACTGGATGGACCCAAGATCCAGGGGAGGAAGGGTCACCTTCTCAGACACCACCACTACAAACTGGCCATCCAGGGTGCACTGCACAGTCACTGATCAAAGCAAATAAGCATGAATATCCAGTAGCAGCCACATTTGTTTACTCACTCCAACCACTCACCATCATTGGCATAGTAGCATGGACTGGTGCTGCTGCTCGAATCATAGCAACAGTTGTTGGCTTCACAGTCTGCTTGAGTGATGGATGAAGACCCTCCACAAGGAAGCTTCTCACTTGCTGTAACTGCACATCTCTCAGCAACACTCACAGATCGGCGAGCTGCGAAGGTCAAAAAGCCCATTTAGAAGATGGGAGAGACACTCAGTATGCCAACGCAGAAGAGAAACCTACCTGGTTTAGGGCATGTGAAGGTTTTCAAATTTGATCGAGATCCAAAGGCAATGGTCACGACATACTGGGAGCCCTATAAAGAACAGGAGGTTCAAACCAATACAAGATACACAACTTGATTAAAAATCGGCAACCAACGGCGCTAATCACCTGCTCAGCCGCATAACCGTACGAGGAAGACAAGGGCACCGTTAGTGTGGTGCGGCCAGAGATTTCACGGAGGACGACTCCTGGGAGATTGTGGGTCACTTTCACCAGTCCGCCTCTCGTATCTGAAAAAGAGAAAAGTCGACAAGATTTACTTGAAGACGCGGGGGTGGACAAGTCCCAGTGGTCGAGAACACGCCGCACTCACTCTGGAGAAAAGCGGTCGGAGAGCCTGCAAATGACAGAGTCATAGACTTGTCAACGTCACATTTCTTAGTCACATGCAAGTCACCAAACACAAATTGGGCGAGCGACACGCTCACGACCAGCCCGAAAAGACTGCAACAATCCAAACGCGCCATGTTGTTAATACGCGAAACAGAAACACGACATGAACAGCTAAGCACGCGCACGGATTTAAATTATCGGCAGCGGCGCGCGCAGGTGACTCGAGGCGCGAGAATGGAGCGCGGGAAATCAGTGGCACTGCTTCTGCTCGTGCGGCTTTATTGAGCAATCAGCACGTCACGGCATCGGACTGATCCGTCCAATCGAAGACCGTGTAGAAGTGACCGCTCTGCGGATCGACGTCTCTGTTAATTTAATGAGAGAAATCAGTAAACATCTGGGAAGAAAAGAAAACAAGAAACGTGACATGGACGAGTATTTCTAAGACGGGGCTTTGTAAGAAAGACAGTTTGAGAATGACTCGTTATGTAAGTACAAAAGTACACCGAGATAAGGAAGGTCTGACTGAGGGTCCATACAAAATATAAAACGTGTTTTAATATTATTTATGAATATTTGAAAATAAATGAGTAGAATTTATATCAGTTTTATTTGAAATTCTTTTTTTTAAACAAGAGTGCCCTCAGGACCGTTTCTAAACTAAAATTTGTAACCCACACATACACACACACATAATATTGCTACAAACACAGATTATCGCTTATTTAATTCAAACAAACTAAATGTCAATAGAATAATAAAATAACATTAATAATATAACAGTAGAAACATTTTGCATGTAAATTGTGTATGTATGAAAACTTTCGTAATGTATATAGTACAATAAATGAACAGAAAAGAACCTTTTTGCATGTAAATAACTGATGTACACACATTATACAGAAAAAAGAAGCACGACAAATAAATAATATTAGAGACTCGTCACTGTTAAATGGAGGAACTTAACATTAGAAATAAAATTCTTTTTAAAGTCGGACACGCCTTGACTTTCTGGCAGCAGAATCATTCCTCACCTCACCATATTGCACATTCCTAGACGCGTCTCTGGCGATGCTCTTCACTGAAGGCCATTGAGATGGCGGGTCTTGTAACATCGTTACCCTCAAATTATTTTTTTTTTATGAGCTTCACTTTCGAGCCCTTTCTCTCTGCAGAAGCTCCTGGCTGCAGCTCTGATGACTTTCCACGAATTCGAATGTAGTTCATGTAAAGAGTTTCTTGCAAGAAGTTCCAGTATGGATATGTTAGCGTTAGGAACTATCCATTTGTTGTGCCAATGCTTTCCCATCACTTTCTGACTGGTCATTGCAGCGTCACCACCAGGGCCTTTTTTTGGTTGGGAGGGACAATTGGCATTGTGGTTGCGTAGCGCAACAACGTGTCCCTGTGTAATGTCCCCCCTGCCAGTGTCAGTGCTCCTGCCTCCACGTCCTCCTCTCCTCAGGCTCACTCCCGGTGTCACCTTAGTACCTCCCGACACGGGGAACAAGCCAAGCTGGCAGCGGCGGCGCCCGACACGAGGAACAAGCCAAGCTGGCAGCGGCGGCGATGATAGTTGGAATCTGCCTGGACTTGGTCACTCACTGCACCTTGGTTGGCTGTCACTTACGATTCGCCCCCACGCTTGAAGAGGAGGCGGGGACTCGGACCCAGTTGTTTGTCTGTGTGGCAGGCTGCGCGTCACTTGGGGAGACCAGGGGGCGAAACTTGACGCTTGATCCTGCAGGCAGCGGCTCACTGCAGGACTTAAAGCGTCTCTGTCACACGATCACGCGCACGTCGCACGAGATGCATGGCACGCTACCTGCACAACTCTATGAAGCAGCAGACAGATTCTGTTCTGCAGAGTGCAGACAGTGCAGGCGCTGCTGAGGCGCACAACATAAACATGTCTTCTGATCCGGACATTTTTTTCTAAACAAAATAAAGATAGGAATCTCTATTTAAGGCTGCAGCAATGAGCCCTGACCACTGGTAGGCACTCTAGTCCCTTGCCTGGACAGCCTATGCCCAGAAATAGCCGTGTTAATCCTAACGATTAACGGGCAGTTTTACGTATACAGTAGCGTACCAGTGTATCAGCATGCAGTGTCTCCAGTTATTAAGACATTCTCATTAGCTAAGGGGAATAAAGAGTATTTATTTACTCTTATTTTGCTTAGGATGGCGCATCCGTCACGGTGTTCAGGCCCCCCTGGCCACTCCTTAAGATCCACCCCTGGTGAAGTGCGGAATTCTTTTTATTTTTTCACGTCGGCACTGCGATGTCAGCGGAGAGAAGAACCGGCGGCTCATCATTGGAAAATTGGAAGTTTCCTTTTAATGCTGCAAGTGAATGTCATTTCTGTCGCGGATGTCCTTGAATCAGTCCGTGTCCTATTTTGTTCGATTTTATGTGTTTTTTGAATTTATTTATTAATTTATAATATCGTGTTTACTTTATGTAAATTTTCACTTTAACTGCAACATGACGTTGCGTTACAATTCCAATGGTTGCAAAATTGAGAGAGCTGCTGAAAAGTGTCCAGTTCAACTTTGCTTGTGTATGCACTGCCATGTTTTACGATAATGAAATTGCTACTTTCATATAATACGTGGCCTAAAACACATATGTAGAAAAACGTAATATTCATTACAATATCCAGTATGTACTGTATGTATGTATATCTGCGGTGGGTTGGCACCCTGCCCGGGACTGGTTCCTGCCTTGTGCCCTGTGTTGGCTGGGATTGGCTCCAGCAGACTCTCGTGACCCTGTGTTCGGATTCAGCGGGTTTGGAAATGGATGGATGGATATATATATATATATATATATATATATATATATATATATATATAGTGTTAACACTACATTTTTGGTTTATAGTTGCGCTCTTTGGGGTTTTGATTTCTTTATCGCTGTGTCCAGAGGCCTCATGTATAAATGTTGCATAAGAACGTTTCCACGTTCAAATCACGATGTATAAAACCTACACTTGGCGTAAAGCCACACACTTTTCCACGGTACCTCATGCCTTGTCGTACGCAAGTTCTCCGCTCGGTTTTGGAGGCTGGCGGCACCCAAGCATCAAAGCAGTGCTACTGTTCCTGTGTGATTACTCTTTATTTTCCTGATGCGGCTTTATAAATACACAGAAACTAACCGCATATTGTTTATTAGTGTAATGTATCTGATTGTAATTAACTCGTAACAATATAATGGTCCAGGGAACAGCCCTAGTATTCCAAATACCATAACTGTTTTAGCGTTGTTACTCTCACTGCACCTTCTTCTTCTTCTTCTTCTTTCAGCTCCTCCCGTTAGGAGTTGCCACAGCGGATCATCTTTTTACATATTACTCTCACTGCACCACTCGGAGTATTTATATCACTGTATCTGAGTGTGAATCACAGCAGCAGCTGATCGGAAAGAGAATTATCGGTATACAGCTTTAAGGACACGCTGTCTCAGCCACTGCAAAATGTTTTAAAGCCTTTCCTGTACGGACCTCGCGGTTCAGAAACAGTTTCATCCCAAGAACTTTAAATGCACTCAATCAATTGCTCCTTGTAGAACTGTTTGGACTTATAAGTAGAATCACCTCACTGTAAACTTGCACTACAGTTATAGTATCTCACAACCTGAGCCATTTTATAAAGCTCGTATTTACATATGATGACGATATCATTTTTAAGGTGAAATGCAGCAAAATATGTTTGTTAAATTATACAGATAAAACTTTAACTTCATTTAAATAATCTATATTCTTCACTGGGAGTGTCGTGAAGGATAGAATAATTAAACATGTACTACGAAGATATTTCAATGTTCTTTAAACGTTTTGAAGAATCGGCGGTAAGCTTACAGATGGCTTAACTTCTATTACAGAGCTGATTGTGTGGCGATCGTTACTTGGGGAAAGAAAAGCACTGACTGCAGTGACGGCTACGCCAATATATATTGAATATAAAACAGAAAGAGAAAATAACAACACAGCTAAAAACACAGCGACAAATTTCGGCAAAAGTTAAATGCTTGTGTCATGAGCACGAGGCGGCTATGCAGTGTCTGCAACGGACGTGGCCATCCACCGTGATAAGCTTCCTTACTGACGGGCGGGCGAAGGAGCCACCGATTCTTCCTCTGCCCAGTGCCACCACAAGCCTAGAGCCGCCCCTGATTGTACTGCTGCAATAAATTATTTCATCGAAGTGAAACTCATGTTTAATAACGTGCTTTAACTCCTATCATCATGAAAATGACATCACGTATACATCTCAGTATTTTAGTTATTCAGAGAGCTGTAATATCACGACTGTAATGGACTCTGTGTCCAGTTGGAGGAAGAGAGCCGGTTTAAGAAGCAAGTAGTGATTCACACACACAGAGCACATAGAAGATCAAATACAAAACAAAGCATTTAACGTGCTACTTTAATTACGATGTGATTTGAGAAACTGGTTAATTAAACGATTTTAAGATGAAGTTTATGATGTTCTACTTTAATGACAAAATAAACTACGAGATTAAAGTGGAAATGTCGAGATTGAAGTTGACATTTCGTGCTTTTTCTCCACTGTGTGCCTTTTTTCTCTGTACCCTAATAATCTTTCATATGACACTCAGACGGTGGGCTACAACTCTTCTTTTCACGGCGACTTTGATATGTGACTTCTTTTTTATTTCCGGCACTGTGCGATTTTGTGAACTTGAGCTTTCAAGTTTCTCCAACACGCTATGTCACTCGATCAACTTCATTTTGTTGATTATACCACGGCTTATTTGAACAAATAGTATGTTTTTCCTTTGCCTCCACTTGGTATTCGCTGAAATTCTTATATTTTCCCCGTGCTTTTCCCATTGTCTTTTCACAGAAGGCTGCGCTTAAGGGCGATTAATATTATTTTGCATATTCAAAGAGGCGTAATTCTGGGAGGAGTTGTAGCGTTACATAAAGCCCGTGCACGAGCGTTAGTTTTCACGCTGATCGGGATTTATGTAGCGGAAGAACGTGGAAGTTGGAGTACGCACAGATTCCTGCATCTGGATTTTTCTGTGCGTAAGCACATTTCGGCTTTTGTGCTTACGCCATGTTATAGTGCGAGTTCTACGCACGGCGTTATACATGAGGCCCCTGGTCTGCTCCATAACGCATACATCTCAGTATTTTAAATATTCAGAGAGCTGTAATATCACGAATGTAATGGATTCTGTGTCCTGTCGGAGAAAGAGAAAGCCCATTTAAGAAGCACGTAGTGATTTACACACACAGAGCACATAGAAGATCCAATACAAAACGAACCATTTATTGTGCTACTTTAGTTACGATGGGATTTGAGAAACTAGTAAATTAAATTTATGATCTACTTTAATGACAAAATAAACTACGTAATTGAAGTGGAAATTTCGAGATTAAAGTTGACATTTCATGCTTTTTTCCCCACTGTGTGTCTTTTTTTTTTTTTGTCTGTACCCTAATAAGCTCAGATGGTGCGGGTTACAACTCTCCTTTTCACAGCGACTTTGATATGTGACTTTTTTTTTTTATTTCAGGCACTGTGTGACTTTGTGAACTTGAGCTTTCGAGTTTCTCCGACACTCTGTCACTCGATCAACTTTTCTTGTTTATTCCACTATTTAAATCAACAAATAGTACATTTTTTCTTTGCCTCCACTTGGTATTCACTGAAATTCTTATTTTCCCATTGTCTTTTCACAGAACACTGAGCTTAAGGGCTATTTATATTGATTTGCATATTCAAAGAGGCGTAATTCTGGGAGGACGAAAGCAGAAAGCGCGTGGATGTGTGTTACTTTTCACGCTGACCGGGATTTATGGAGCGGAAGATCGCGAAAGTTGGCGAACACACAGATTCCTGCATCTGGATATTTTGTGCGTAAGCACATTTCCGCTTTTGTGGTTACGTCATGTTATAGTGTGAGTTCTACGGACGGTGTTATGCATGAGGCCCCTAGGGTTTTTTTTTTTTTGTACGTGGATTACTCGTTTAGCTGGATGTAATTGTTGACTATTTGGCCTAATACTGGATCTGTCAGTTTTTTGAAACTCTTGCTAGATGTGTTGTCATAGCAGCAGATCCAATTCCTCAAACCTGCTGGTTTGTTTTATGTAAAGAAGTTCGGCTCACACACTTCATCAGTGTCCGTGCGTGGAATTCATCAAGTCATGGCGTCACCGTTCCTGAATGAGCAACCAATTAATATCGGTGCGCAAATTATAAGAAGAGAATTTCAAATAAAGAGGGTTTTGCGCGATTGGCAAGATCCTTTATTGCTCCTGGAGAAAATTCTTTTCGAAAGATACCGCTTTAGCCGGGTGGGAATATCATACCTCAAAGATTTATTAGCACCTTATATTTGAAGTCAAACTCGGTGAA